>NC_031782.1:13063298-13065203 GCF_001522545.3 Parus major | reverse complement strand
GCACAGCCAGAATGGCACAGCCTGAGTGGCACAGCCGGAATGGCACAGCCAGAATGGCACAGCCAGAATGGCACAGCCTGAGCGGCACAGCCAGAATGGCACAGCTGGAATGGCACAGCCTGAGCGGCACAGCCAGAATGGCACAGCTGGAATGGCACAGCGTGAGCAGCACAGCTGGAATGGCACAGCTGGAATGGCACAGCCTGAGCGGCACAGCCGGAATGGCACAGCTGGAATGGCACAGCCGGAATGGCACAGCCGGAATGGCACAGCTGGAATGGCACAGCCTGAGCGGCACAGCTGGAATGGCACAGCCGGAATGGCACAGCTGGAATGGCACAGCTGTATTTGCAGTGCCAGAACAGCCAGACTCTGACCCACACACAGAGAGAAGCTGGACCCAAGTGGCACAGCTGGAATGGCACAGCCTGAGAGGCACAGCCTGAGCAGCACAGCTGGAATGGCACAGCTGTATCTGCAGTGACACCTCCAGCCCCCCTCCATCGCACACAGAACCCTCCAGCATGGGCACTTCAGACAGCAACCCTTACAGCCAGCCCGGGCTAACACAGCTTGGGCTTGCTCAACTAATATTCCTAATTACTGACTGGCTTTCACTGTAATTGGAAAGATCTAGTAGTTGTACATAAACAAATGCTTGACTCTCCTGGAGTCTGAGTCTCTCAGAAATGTCCCATCACTGTGCCACTCACACTGCTCACACAGACTCGGAACAGAAGGTGCCGTGACTCAAAGCTGAGAAATGATGCCTCACAGTCGTGTGCTCTTACTAGAAAGAACACGGTAAACTGAGATTGAAAAGGCAGATTTCTGCTGTGTGAGAGGAACTGTTACAGAGAAACCAACAGGTGTGCTCTGCAATAATTTTCAAACTGTCACCTTGATTTATATATTAGATGAGCACGTACAGCACTACTTGTCCTGAATGATTACATTTGTTTAGGTGTAAATCATCAAGGTTTAGATGCTAAGGGCAGCAAATGTTGCATTGATCATTGCTGCATAGCCAGCTAATCCAGATATCTCCTCAAAACCCCATAATCTAAAAAGACATACATTATCTTCATTGAGCAATTAAAATGAAATTTTATTTATGAAAGTTTGGGTTATTTTAATCTGCTTTAAAAAACAAGAGTAGACTACATAAGCATTAGTCTTTTAGAGGACTTTTGAAAATAAGCTACTAGTAAATCTTCCCTGCATGTGGAACAGTATTAAATTTCAGCTCTGCCTCTAGCATAATTAAGTACCCACCAACAGCATAATACCTTCATTAAATTAAGGTGTTTGGAGTGAAATGTAAATTTGTCTTCAGATATGAGGCTGATATTTCAACCCCTCCACAGCCTGAATATCATTATGGAGGACAGAGGAGGGGGAAGCACAGAATAAGCAGAGTTACTGAGCACTCCTCTTCTCTGGGTACTGCATAACCAGTAAATAGAATAATTAAATGTCCATGTCTGTGCTACCTCCCACCAGGGGAGCAAAGAAAAAAAAACCAAAACAAAACAAAAAACAATGACAACAACAACAGAAAAGCTAAGGACATTTTTAACTGCTGCCTTACCAGAAACAATTACTGTTTCACTAAATCTTATGACATGCAGGTAAAAGTTATTTTTTTTCATCACCAACAGCCTTCCTCATGGGAAAAAATCACCAACAAACAAGAAAACAAACAAAAAACAACAAAGTAAAAAAAGCTCTTTCCAAAATAAAAAAAAAGCAACACAAAGACTTAATTATGCACCCACTCAAAATCTATAGCCCTTAGGTCCCTATTTGCAAGAGCATGGACTGGCTGCTGAGAGAGCCAACAACAACCCTGGCTGCACTTGGCCAACGGGAATTGTTCCTGTCCTTGGGAACCATCCCTGTCCT
>NC_031782.1:13020434-13062756 GCF_001522545.3 Parus major | reverse complement strand
GGGAACCATCCCTGTCCTCGGGAACCATTCCTGTCCTTGGGAACCATCCCTGTTCTCTCCTCACTCCAGCGCCCAGGGGGACCCTCAGGGGCTGTCTGATGATGCTCATCTGTTCAAGGGGCCTTCAGAGAGCCTCATCTCTGCAGCCCTGCACACCCTGGGGCAGAGATGGACTGGCACAGGGCTGGATTGAGTCCTGGCTCATCATGACCACCATGTGCCAGTGTCTGAGGGCACCACTGAATCCACTTCTGCACCAGGCCCTGAGCACGATGTTGTGTCCTGACCCAAAATGTCCAACTTTCTATGTGGAATACAAACTTGCTGACCTGAATATCTTGTGCTCACACTGGAGACCTGCTTGAATATCTGTAACTACCTAAGTGTGATGTGAAGCTACAGGAAACTCAAAATATACTGTGAGTGACCAAACAATTTCAGTTCATTTTTGGTAATGGTCAGTCAAAACTAACCTTAAAATTAAGCTGGTTTTATCTTGATCTACAGTTTAAATAAGTTAGTAAAGGTGATACTGACTCAGGTTTATGCTGAAATTTGTCCTGCTCAAGTTACACTTTAATAACAGGCAGAACATAGAAAATATCTGATACTCAATTTCAGGGTTTTTTTGAAGGCCAAGTACAGAAAGGAGGCATCAACAATCACATTTTAAACATATACTTGGAAGAAAAAAAAAAAGGGCAGAGCTATGTACAACGTAAATTCTTAATTTTTTCCATTTTCAAGCATTTTACCTATTACTGTATTTGTAAAAATACAAGAACCTGAAAATATTTGTCAATATTCCAGTTCTGCCAAAACATTGAGACTGAACAAAGTACTTCTGGAATACATATAATTCAGGATATTAATACAACAAAAACACTGTCCTTTTAAATATTTCTGCATCTATGTATATTTCAGAGAAAACACTTTCATAATGGTACCAAAAATATTACTGCTTGGAGGTTTTTTTAAGGAAAACAAACAAGACAAAACCTAAGAGTATCATAGCAGTAAAAATATTTAGCAATTTATCATGATTTCTCAATCACCCACACACTTTCTTTGCTCGGACTCTTCGGAATTGTAACTCAAGTATCAAATTCTCCTTTGGTTTTAAAGTCCAGAAAGGGACCTCAGGAATTTTCCAGGCTATTAAGAAAAAAGTCATTAGAATTTACATTTAGAATTTTCTCCTACAGCACAACTGGATGTCTGAATATACAGATATGGGGTAATAAAACACTGACAGGGTTTCATATATTATAGGAGCTTAGAAAGATAAAAATTATCTGTGAATCTACCTTTTCACTTCAGTTATTTGCAGTGTAAGTTAGAACACTATAAAGTGTCTTCTGCTTTGTCTATGTATCATATACAATGTTTGAAGCCTCAAAATCTGATTTACAGCAATCAGAATTCTAAAATATAGATTGTCATCTACTGCAATTTAGGAAGTATGTACATTAAAAACAAGCTTGTGTTATTAAGTGGGAATAATAATTACTTTTCTGTATTTATCTCCCAGTGCTACCACAGCCAAATGAGAAAAATAGCAAACATTCAAGCACTCATTTACAGACATTCTCTTTATAATGAGAACAATAAAAGCTATTAGATGGCACATAGCTAAAGGGAAAAGCTTTTCCATAGGTCAAATATATCAGTATTAGTTTGTAATAATCAAAACAGAAAGATAATTCCTTTAAAATCCTTTAATTTTGATATCCACAGTTCTAATCCTCAAGTCATTGTTAAAGGCCACTTTAATGTTTGTGTTACACTGTTTAAATTCTGGTGTCAAGACTTTTTTTCCCAGTACTAAACCACTCATGCTTCACTTCTGTAATTTATGTCATTTTAGAAGCCCTTAATTTAATTAAAATCTTGTAAAACTAAAGAGGTTTGACTTCATTTTCTATATGCAAAGGAAGAGGAGCACATTACTTGGATATTTTGTTTGAACAGCTCATTTCAAAATTTATTATAGGTTGCTATCACACTGAGAAATAATAAAGATATATTTTTAATTACTTTTGCTCACAAGAACAGGCTAATACATATTCCATCAATATTATGATCCCCTTGGATGGAGAGAAGCTAAATGCTAACCCAAACAGATTTTAAAGCTATAATTACTTGGTAAACAAGGGAATCATACTAAATAATTCTACATTGAGATCAAATTAAACCAAAAGAAGTTTTGAAGATGCTGTGTATTGTGCTTTTCTATTTCGCTGCTGTGTGCTGCCGTGTCCCCAGCATGTCACTGTCCCCCAGAGTGTGACACCGAGCAGGAGGCAGAGGCACAGTGCCACCCATCACACCCCGTGTGCAGCAGCAAAACGCTGATTTTGTGATGCACAGCCCAACGAGAAAGCAACAAACCAGGAGGTCACCGAGCCAAGGTCATGCAGGAAGATTATTTCTAATCTGCTTTAAAAATATTATTAGGGCTTTTTGTTAGGATGTCTGTAGAAAGGCTCTCTGGTTGGCTGAATGGTAAATGCTGCTATCCAGTAACCAGATTTAAAAAAAAAAAAATCCAGCTCTTTTGCCCATTCAGGTATTTAAAAAAAATCTTTTCATCTACAAGGACTGATGTCCTTCTCTACCCATTTTTTTTTTTTTAATTTTAGTATTAGCAAGGATGAATATCTTAAAAGACCACTCTGGAACAGAACACCACATACACCACAGCTAAGTTTATCAGAACAGTCTTTTAGAGAAAGATGTAAAGACTAGTAATTTCCCTAGGACATTTTTGCTTTTCTCTCCTCAGCATTTCTCCCCCCTCCCAAAGCACATCAATAGCTTTAGCTTTGTTAAATCTGCAGATATTACTGTTAAAGGTCTTGATACTCCTGCCTTCTGTTTCCCAGTGAAATCACCAGGTAACAAGGCAGTATTTATCACCTCACATCAGCAGCTTTCCAGAAAAGCAAAACATCCATTTTTTTCTGAGCACACAAGAACATGCATGATAAAGGGCTGTGCTTTTCCTGATGCCAAACTTCCCAAGTTACTGAAAATCTTTTCTATCAAGTCCTAGACTCCCACATAAGCAGCATTACCAGGGAATTTGACCTGAGCAAAGTATGAGGACTCCAGGCTGTAATGTGAGGCAGTACAGGATACTACTCAAGCTCATCCAAATACTTTACCTGTAGTGTAGGAACTAGAAACGATGCTTTTTAAGCGCTACAAAATTATGCAACTGTAGAATGATGTTACAATTTTGTATTCTGTGGTGGAGTTTTAATCTTTAATTAGACTAGAGAATAGCAAAGATGAATCACACCTTATTAAAAAGTGTTTTTTTTAAAAAATCAAACCTTGCCATTAAGCTCCTTTTGCATGCTTAGCACACAGAACATTTTGTACCAAAAAAAGTACAGCAGTAGACATTAGTTTAATCCATTAAGTAGCTCTAACTTGGTCTTTGTTAAAGAAATCTGTAATTCTGATTTTAAATGTGTTTGCTTATCCAGCCAGATGTCACCATCAGAACCTGTCCCACAGTCTCTCACAGCCCCAGGAGCAAATCCTCACCCAGGCCTGACCCAGCCCATCACAGCACACGTGGCCAAGGCTCTTCTCCATCCATTCTGGTCACTGGCTGTATTTGAACATCATTCCTGCAGGATACAGCTGTATAAGCTCTCCTTGCACATCTCAGCTCTGCCTCCCTCTCCCTTTGACACACCTCCCACAGAACCCAGCACCTCTGAGCCCAAATTCAGCTGCTCATCAGGCAGCTTGATTTACCTCAAACTGATGGGCATTTGATCAAAACAAGGGATTTATAGCAACAACTATTACCAATACTACATTTTTTTCCAAACACCCCTTCTTCCCATAATGTCAAAGCCTGGCAGTCTGAAGGGAGCTGACTTCTCCCAGCAGCTAGAATTACTTTATGTTCTAAATAGTAAAGCCATGCCCTGACAATATGCAACCCACAACCAGGTACTGCTTCAAGGAAAAACCAGATTAAAAACCCCCAGGTTTTTAAAGCTCACGCTTACATGGACTACCTAAAGCTTTTGTTTAACCCTGAAGTAAAGCTGTACTGAGAAACCAAATTCTTTTTCCTCTGAAAATCTCACTTTGACCTCCTAACTGACAACAGAAGGGACAAATTGACCAAGCTGGTGAAGCACAGTTGAGTTAGACAAGGACAGGGAAAAGGGAAAAGCTATTTCCAGAATACTCCAAGGGGTCACAGTCCAAATACAATGCACTGTGTGGAGATCTGTAGGGATGTGTGCTGGATCTAGTGTAACAAACACCTTCACTGCGCAGCTGCAGCAAGGCCTTACACAGCCTTCTGAACCAAACTATTCTAGTATTATACAGAATAAAATGGAGTGTTTAAATCTAGAAGAAACATAAAGATGAGATGGTGCGCTACCGGACAGGTTCCAAATTAAAATTCATCTTGACATATGGTCAAAATGTTTCAGAAGAAAAGAATCCACGACATTGAAAAATGGGCAAAATTTGTCCTTTATGCAAAAATACTCAACTGCACACAAACAGATGAGAAACAAGTAATTCTGCAGTAAAAAAAAAAGCTGTTGGCTGTGGCAGATCACAAGCTGCACATGAATCAACAATATCATGCTGTTCCTCGCTCTAGAAATATATACTATGTTTATATTTATATAGGGCTGTATAAACAAGAAAACAGACTGAAATAATCCTTCCAACTCTGCTCAGTCACAGTTCTGCATAGTTTGCAGCTTTGCACTTCAAGAACAAGGAAAGCCAGACAAGGTCCAGAAGAATGCCACAAAGATAATCTGACAAAACATGACCTACATAAAACCAGACTGAAAAAATCTCGATTGTTTAGTCTAAAGAGGAGTTGATGTGGTAGAAGAAAGGAATAGGATAAGATAAAACACTTTCAACTGCAGATAATGCAAAAGTAAAAAGAAAAGGAAGAGGTTTATTCATATTCATGAAGCCAGTAACAGCATGCAAATTGCACAAACCAAAGTAAAGGTTGAGGTTATAAAATAACTTTTGAATGATACAGAATGATAGATGGGACCGAGGTTTCATAAACTGACCATCACTTGAGGCCATTAAAAATGGCTTAGCCAAATACCTGATGCCAATGCCATTAAGAGACTGTATCTCATCCTCAGGCAAGAAACAGAGTCCCTCTTAGAGTCATCTCCAGTCTTATTTTTGTATGATGCTATCATTTCTGCTTGGCTGGAGTTGGCCATCTTATCTAACAGTGTATGACTGGTATAACTGCAACTATTATTTGATTTTGCTTGCATTCCTTGCCCTTAAAACCCTCCCCTCCAACAGCAAGTGTCCAGCCATCAATGTCATTCAAGCACGCCCCAAATTCCAGTAAACCAGTGGCATTCCTTATACAGAGAGAGGTTAATGGGTAAAGTCCAGTGCAAAACCACTGATGTCACATCCTGAAACTCAGAGAATGGTGCAGGCTCTGTCATGCATTTTAGGATCAGCCCTGATTTTGTGGAATAGTCAAATGGCCAGATTCAGCATGAGGATTTGATACCACCTCAAAGCATTGCTCAGGTGCGTGTGTGGCAGGGGGTTGAAGTTTTATCACACATCTCTCAGTTATGAAGAAAATCATGCAAAGACTGAATCATAGTCTTAAAAAAAGGTTTCCAAAAATCTGAATATTCTCCTTTTCCCCCTTGACAAAAGCAATGACTTGCATTAAAATGATGAGGTTTTGGGTTTTGACAAGATTCACTGTTCAGAATGGCAAGCTGGAGCTTGCTGCAGCAGCACAGCTCTTCTGTGTGAGCTCATTTGCCTTCCTCATCTGGGGTCACCAAGTGTGAAATAAAGAACTTCCTCTTTCCTCATACTCATGCTGTGTGCTTTATTTTCTGCTGTTCAGGTGTACTTGGCCTTCAAAACCCTGCTTTGGGCGTGAATTTTACAAATTTCTCAGACTATAGTCCAAGCACCTCAATGCTGCTATGGTTGACACAAGCACTCCAAGCAAGATTTACTTCATGCTCTTTACTGGAATACCATAAAAAAACCTCTTCTCAAAGACATACTTCCTGGTGTCCTATTTCCAAGATTTTTCTTTTTGCCCTAACTCATAGAAGAGAGCCAAGAATATTCTTCTGACCTTTGCCACCCAATCCTACGCCTTCTTTCTACCGTTGGTGCTTTGTTGTTATCAAATTCTTTGTCCCAAGTCCCCCCGTACCTTAAAGAAGAGCTCAAGTGTTTTTACAAGTCTGGGTTCATGTTAACAGGCCTCACATCATACGACTACCAAGTGAGTCAGCATAATAACCATATGTCTGAGCCTGAATCAAGATAAAAGATCTGTAGAGCCTTATTCAATACGAGCAGAAAATTCCTACTTGGCTCTGCTCTTTCATGGCTGTATTACAATCTCACACTATGCAACTCCAATTTTCCTGAGGGAATGTAGTTTTTTTACTGTTCTTCTGAACATAATACTAATCTCATCATGCGTTTTCCCTGTCACTCCTATGGATTCCAATAGGTTTTTTTGTGTGGTCTATAGGAAACAAAGCACATCTTATAACCGTGCACTTCATTTAAAGGCCATCAAGGTAATGACCTTGTAATATTCCACCTTTCAGCAGCAGTACACCTTCACTGCTGTCTTGCAATACATGAACACCATTTATTTTTTATTTTTTTTTTCTACAGCAGCTCAAATCATCACATTTAATGGAAATATAATGGAAAGATTAAAATTAATTCACAAGAAAAACAGAAAGCATCTCTCCCATCCTGACAGTCCCTGCTGCCACAAACACCACTGCCACACACAGGTGCTCTCTGGATAGCTGCCTTCTGACTAAACCTTCTTTTGGAAGGTGATTTGAAAGAACATTGCAATTTAACTTAAAAAGCAAATTAAAATTTTGTCACGACTGGAAAACAAAAAATCCAGGCCACACTTCAAAAAAGATCACAACAAAACAAAACATGCAGAAAGGTGAATAAAACAGCCTTGATAAAATAAATTTGCTTTATTCAATGACTACAAAAAAATTTCAAGTCAGAGATGAGATCAGTTCATCTTTATATCTAAAAATACTACTTTATAGAAAACTCTTTATAGTGGATGGAATGGTAACACAAGTGTTAGGAGTTTAAAGGCAGACAAGCCATAGGCACTTATACTCCCTGTAAAACTTCTAAAGAATATTTCCTTAACCTACATCCAAGTCTGAATCATTTCACTGACTATTGGAGAAAATGTAACCCCATAGCAAGCGAAGCTGGCAGTTTCTTATTTCTGGCACACGAATGCCCCCCAGTTCTGAGGAACTCGAGGGACCATCAGCCTGAAGGACACTGAGGAAAGCTGCTGTGAGAAGAGGGGAGAGCACACAGACTGTGCTCTGCACTCCTCAGCAGGCAGTTCTCATTTACAGACAGTGAGTGCTGCTGAGGCTGAGCCCCACCTGGGAGGATCTGTCCTGTCCCCACTGCTGGGAAGGCTCCATGAAAGGGGCTGAGGCACAGAAAGCAGAAGGTAATGATAAAACACTGAGACAGCAGGGACTGTGCAGCGTGCCACCACAAAACGTGCTGGAAAAGAGTGACAAGAGCCTCCACATTTTCAGTACTGCCACAACAGAATTTCAGTCCCTGTGAAGACCCTTAAGAACGTGAGCACCACAACACAGCACTCTGTCACCCTACTTAAAAGTTCACAGGTGATTAGTATAAGCCTGACAACAGGTGTTCAGGTTTCAACTCTAAATCTGCTCTTAAAACATTTTGAAATAAGTATTCCTACTTTCCATGTCTTGGAAGAAGTTTACTCTCTGTGCCAAAAATAAGTTTCATTCTGAGGCCAAAATGTCTTCTTATCGCAAGTCACAAAAATATATGAAAAACATATCTCATTCTGGGAAGCCTTTAATTTGTATACACATTTTGCCTCAAACCTAAAAGGAAAAACAAACAACAACAACAACAAAAAAGCCCAGCATTCTAGACCAGCATGTTATTGTGCCAGGAAAAAAATGACAATTTAATTTGTCTATATTTAGTATGTAGGCACACTTTAGTGGAGCCTAAAAATAAAGCTTCAACCTTAAATTAAAGGGACAAGTAATCTCCCATTAGATACAACAGCTTCTCAAGAGAAGTCTGTCAATTTTGTGAGTGAACTTAGCACTTTTTATAGCTCCAGTTCAAGGTCAAGGGGAAATTCTAGTTCATAGCCTGACCTCCTGCACATCAACATGCATTGCATTTGATGACTCCTGGTTTGAAGCCAAGAATCCATGTTAAGCAATGGCAAAACCCCTACTCTAAATGTAAACATTCAGAGAGATGGATGAACCATTTCCTTTGGTACTTGATCCTAATGCTTACAGGTCAGTCCAGCTCACTCCATTTCTCTGTCCACCCAGGCAAGGATGGTTTGGGCCCTTTCTTGCAGGTGGATAAAACTTCTGCTGATTTGTCCTTCCTGAGTCCTGAAGTTTCTCATAAGTTCATTTCTTATTAGCATCACTTAAAATGCCTTTTTCTCCCTAGCTGTAAAGCTTAGCATCTGACTGAATCAGAATTATGGCTGCATACAGGCAGGATCAGTACAGATAATTCTGTATTACTCCCTGCCCTCATTATTTACCGCTTTGGTAATCTTTGAGTCATTTGCAAATTTTACCACAGTTCCATGTACTCCAGATCAATGCTGAAACTGTTAAATGGTGTCAGGCACAGTGCTGATCCCTATGGAGCTGCACTCTATTATTATGACTAATTTTTTAGGTTTGTCAGTTGGCCAGTTCTTAATCCTTTTAACTTGTGCTTCACTGATACAGGGCAGTGCTATTTTTCAAACTGGAATGTCATGCAATGCAAAGAACTGTCTTTCTAAAAGGGCTGTTATAGCTACACCTTCACCTTTGTCAGCCAAACCTTTGAACTTCTTTAAATACTGAAATTAAGCTTCCTCATGATTCATTTCCTGTAAAGCTGCACATACTGAGAATTACATCCCTATTGCTTATTCCTTTGTAAATGAGTCTTTTAAAAGATTCACAGTATCCTTCCCAGCACCGATGTCTGGATGTTCAACCTGCAGTTATTATTCCAAGTCTGTCTCCAGAGCAGATTTCTCTACAGAAACAGATATGGAGAGTCTTGGAATTAATTATGGGTCGAATATCTGATGTTACCATGTCCTTGACATTAACCATGTCCTTACCATGAACATGCCATGTCCTCTACAGAACTGAAATAGACACAGTAAGTAGAGTTCATGGTGCAAGTGCTGATGCATTAGAATACTTAATGACCTTTTTATTTTAAAATTCTTAGGATATTAACACACAGAAAAATGCATTTCAAATTTAAATCCACTGTAGAAAACCGGGGTTCTTCTCTGCTTCTGATCAAACTTTTTGGATTCTGCCTATACAGAGGCAACTATAGGATTTTAACATCCTTAGTTATCTTTAGAGATAGTGATAACTCAGCAACAATTTCTGTAAGAGTCTGAATGTTCCTCATTTCTCTGACTTTCAGATGCTGAAAAACATTCAAATACTGCTTTTCAGTGCCATTCACACATTTCCTACCACTGTATTTCATTCTGTGCTGATGTGACAATCCTGGTGAAGGGAACACCAAAGTGAACACCTGAACCTCTGCCAAAGCCCAGAACTGATAGAAGGCAGGGAGATGTTCAGACAGCTGCCATGGATCAAACAACTTGGCTGTAGGTACCCACTGTCCAAAGGGTTGTGCATCTGCCAAAACTTCAGCAATACAGCTCAGGTGACATTCCACCTGAAAACAAGAAGACAAACCCAGCCACCCCATGCATTTAGCCCTGCTCTGTATCTCTGACCACACGGTCGTGGTGTGAAAACATTACCTGGCTATTGACATCCCCAATCTACAAATCCAACTGCTCTGTGACACAGCCAAAGCTGCTGTTTTCCACCTCCACAGAGAACTATAACATATCTCCAGCTCAGCAAAAGAACAGCATAAAGAATTTTATGTGAAAACATTATTAAGTATTAAAAGAAAAAATACCATGGAGCTATCCATATTTGATTATTTGATTGATTCTAATAGTTACAAACAAGTTTTCATTACCCAGTGCTGTTGATTTTTGAAACAAAGACCCCAAAACATGCCAACTCTCTTAGTGCTGCATTTCACTTCCCTCCCCTATAATCAATCCTAGTGTAGACTGCAACTCAACATGAGTGAAGGCAGCAGACTGAGCTGTGTGTAATTACTCATTTGATCTTATTAAGACACCAAATTCTAAAATTACACGGCTGAGATCTGTGCATTGGTTCTCTGCTGCAGACATAGGTACTCAGCAAATTCAGCCTCAAAAGCTACCTACAGGTAGTAGTTCAAGTTCTCTGAGGCAGACATGTAATACTTAGTAACAGAATTTCAGTGCAATAATAGAATTTTTATGCACAAGATCAGTGCTTTTAACAAGGTTAATGTAGAGAACAATACAAAGCAAAACTCTAGGAATGTAAAATATCCAAATATAAAATTCATTTTTGATGTCATTAATGAGCACATTAATGTATAGGTATTAATTTGACAGGAAAGTATCGGTATTTATTTAACAGGAATATATAAAAGACATGTAAATTAAACCTATATTCTGTGGATATGCAAGAACTTGATTTTTCATTAGTGAATATCAGCAGCTCTACATAATCATTTATAATGAAAATTAAACAGCACAACCCATGTTCCAAGGTTGAAGCTCAGAGAAAAATATTCAGCACCACAGAAGTGTATGATAAACTATGATAGCAGAACTGGGCACACTGTGTTAACAGATATAGTGAGATACGTAATTTAAATCCCAAAGAAATCTGGTTATCCATCTTAGCTCCTGAGGAAAAAAAGCTTCATTCTTAAAAAAGTCTGCTCATGTTACCACAACTTCCAGATAAGCATTGCTATTAATTCTGTTATGCTCATTTATATAATTTGTTTCTTTGCTACCTCACTAAGAGATGTCAATATTCTTCTACTATTTACATACAGGGCAGAATTACTAATAATATTAGTAAGAATTTATTACTAATCATAAATAATCTATTTACTTTTTAACCTTTTTTTTTTGAGCTAACTTCAAAATATTAGTGTGAACAGAGTATTATATTACACCTAAAAGACAATAGACCAGGGTCACCTGAGAGCCAGAAAACATTTTACTCCCAGTCTCCAAAATGTGACTGAGCCCTTGCTCCCCAAGGGCCAGACAGCTCCCTCCATAAGGGGAAAAAAAGAGTTTGCAACACGCTCTGAACTTCAGGCTCTCTTGATCAAAGGACTTTTAATGAAGTAAAACATGGGGAGAAGTAGGAGAGGTGAAGGTATTCAGCTGCCACCAGCTGGAAGTTCGATAAAGATTAAGCTCCAGGGCTGGAGAAACACACAAAGATGAAGCAATGAGCTAGGGAAGAGCCTCAGTGGCAGCTGGAGATATTCCAACATCCAATTCTAGATCACCTCAAATGCAAGGAAAAACACCCTCCAGTAGTTGTTGCCTGTAATGGAGAAATGACCAAGCAATAAAGATTTTTTTTTTAGTAAATTAAAAATCAGACTTTCTTGGCAATCACAACTACCTGATCATCCAGCCAGAGCCCAAGAACTACTCACTGATCTGTGAGCAGATCTAAGAAAAACACCTTAATGAGGAGTCAGGATAGTGGGACCAGTGTCTGAATCATGTGGGAAGAAGTTAATCTTGACTTTAACTGTAATTAAGTATTTTAATTTTTTTTTGCACAAAAGGAAAAAGCAAAAAATTCATAAGATGTGAATTGAATTGAATATTAACTTCAAATTACAGGTTTTTTCCTTCGTTTGGAGATCTCCCCATCCCTTTTAATCTCAAGAGGAAAACGGCATTTGGAATCAAATAATAAAATACTTTAATTATGAAGAAATTATTGTCCACAGAAATAATATTAAAAATCCAATTCTTTCCTCAGAAAGCACTATCCAAACTAATTCAGGAAGACCTCTGAGTGGAGGAAAGAAGAGTGCAAATAAACCTGTGTTTTTAAAATAGCCCTAGAGGCACCTTCTGTTTTAGGGGTGAGAATTAACTTCCATGGGTCTTACTGCACTGTGCTAACCTAACGAGTTTATATATATAAATACATATATTTAAGGGTTTTTTTTAATATAACTTTGTATATAATGTTGCAGTGCTGCTGAAGCAAAGAAAGGATTTGTTTAAAATAAATATCAGAAACTGAGTAAGGTGTAAAGTAAAAAGAACATTAAAATACAAACCTATCGTTTTAGTTAGCAAAAAGATTAACAGAACAAGACATCCACATTTAAATATAAATATGTAAATATCAGCTAACATGGATCACTGCTAATATTTAGGGAGAAAATATCTAAATTGTCTCATATGACTCTATGCTGTATATGCAGCCTTGGCAAAAACAAAGTCAAAGTTAAGGAGGAGTACCTTGGTGGAATTTAAATGCTTTGATCTGACAAGTAGGTCTGAATTCCAGAAACTGCAACAGGATTTGTGACCCATATAAGACTTCAGCTCTTTTTGTACCAAGAATAATATTCATTTCTCTGTTAATGAAAGAGCAGCACAGTACAATTGACAAGCATAACATTTTTCAGGAAAGTATTACCAAGACTGCTAAAAGATGGAAGGAACTGAGAAAAATAAAGCTTTTTGTATGATCCTAAACAAGTCCACTGTTGTAGTCAGATACAGCCAGTAAATGACTTCCTGTTCCAGCTTCTCTCAGTTCTGTCCTTTCTTCATGGTGGACAGGCAGAGATTTGCAATGGAGATTTTTCTGGGACCAGGAATGCAGAAAATTACTTAATCAGCATTTGCTCACAGTTTGCTGGTACCAACTTATTCAAATCTGGTATTGTTTGCTTTGGAGACACCACCACATCACCCTCCTCAAAGAAATAACAGCAAGTAATCCTCAGGGAGCTCCATAGTGCCAAAGCACTGCCTCCCCAGCCCCAGGAGCTCCTACCACAGCAGCACAGGCAAGGTGACCCCAGCTCAGGATGCAGCAGCCCAGAGCAGCTGGCTCAGGGAAGGTGGCACAGCCCCATCCCCTCAAGCCCAAGAAAGTCAAGTGCCACTGACTGTCACGTCTGTGGCAGTGTTACACCTCAGCTTGCACTTCCACAGCACAGTTTTTCTGAGAGCTTCTTAATACTCCCAAGAGACAGATTTTAGATGACCAGAGGTGTATTCCTAACTTAACCACCAAGTCTGCCAGTCAAGCACGAAATAAAAACTCCTTTTCATAGGAAACCCTCCAGCTCCCCAGAGCAAGCTCACTCTGCAGCCCTTTTAGTCACTGAGCAGTCTGGTTCTCCAAAGGGCAGGATCCTTAAAGATGGGCCTCCACCCAGAATCCAGAACCTGTGCAGGATTCTCTCCTGTCTGAGTGCCAAGGGCTCGCCTTCCCTCCTGCCCAGCAGCCCCGAGCTGAGCACAGCAGGGATGAGGGCTAAATAAAATGGCTCAGGCAAGGCACACACCACGGACAGCACTGCAGCTTCAGCAGGTCAGCCCAGAGCATATGGATTTCAGGGGTAAATTGAGTATCTAACTGTGATTTACACAGATCTCCCTGCTTTAATAAAGGAAAATTGAATACAGAATTCTAGCCTGATTGAATGTTGAAAGCTTATTCTATAAAAATATCTTTAAAACACTAAGGTACTCACATTTTTTACTTACTAATTCAGACATGTAAACAGAGAATTAAAAATTTGGGCATATGCAAATTTGAAATTCTCTTTATAGCACCATACACAGACCATAGACAAAACACATTTGTCCCTATCTTTGACAGATACTGTAACAGATAATAGTTCATTTATTGAGCCAAATATTACTTCACATTGTAATAATAGTGTACATTAATGATATTCTTCATTTTATTTAACAATTTATGATGTGTAAGCCAGAAGAGCCTGGGATGACAATTTTAAAATTATTAAAAATAGAGGAGAGAATAAAGCAATGTCTTGCTAGTTAATTTTATCTTCCCATTTTTGTTATACATGGCAGATGATGGGTATATACTTCCTCACGTCACAAAATCCTATTACAGAAATTTCTCCAGTGACCCATGATGTCTCTTCCTTAACTTTTCTCACACTGCCTACCTAAAAGTCAAAGCAGGAAAAAAATAAAAATTGTGTTCTCCTCATCCTGTAGAACTTCCGTCCTGTTACACCGTTAGAGCTGAGACCAGTGGACTGGGATGAGTGATGCTCTCACTACCTAGGTGGAAAAGAGATGCTTTTCAGTGTCTGCACTCATGACAGTTTTATTCTGGGCCAACAAATGGGCTTTTTGAAAGGCAAAATTAAGTTACAACACAGTGATAGACTGAAGAACAGACACTGCTCAAAACCATCATCTAACAGTATCCTTGTTTATCATAAATCAGTGTAGGTGGTTGTGATAGAAGTGGCATAACAAGCACAAAAAGGACCCCAGGTGACCACATGGGAACATAAGTATGGCTAAAGCATATCTTCTGCAATAAAGTTAATTAAAAAATTAGGTATTTTCAGTTACATTGATAAATACAGATATACAGTTAAGTGAAAGGGAGGAAACCATAAAGTTATTTATCAGATCTTTGAGCTAAAGGATAATGTTTTTCTCCAAAATGTGACCTTAAGTTCCATCTACAGCTATCCTGAATATTTATCTATTTTGCAGTCCAGAGCATTTTTTTTTTCAAATGTATTTTTCTATATATTAACAGTTTAATTTTGCAGTTTTCTAATAATGGGAATTGTGATAATTTCCATTTTCAACCAGCACCAAATAAACCTCCCACTGATGTGTCTCTGTCTCTATAGCCTGGATAACCCAAAACTATTCACAGAAATTCTGTATTAAATTCTGTATTGTAGGACAGCTGTATTAAATCCTTAGAGGAGAAAAATTTTAAACAATAGACACATATTTCCAAACAATGTATTTGAAATATTCTTTTTGCTTCTACGTTCAGACCTCAGCTTAGAGCATTCTGTCTGTCTAGCAGGAAGAAAGATTATCACTATCACTTAAATCACAACTAGAAATAGTGTTCCAATTGTCCTGAGGTGTTATGTGATGTTATCAGCTCCTACAAGAGAAAGAAAATTCAGGGGTGGAGTTTGGCAAGCTTCAAAATAAAGGTTTCTCCACTTAAATCTTGGTATAAAGCTTACAGAGTTGATTCAGTGCTGATTAATGGAAACAACTGTGCTTCACCTCTCTGCTAAATCACAGTTAAAAGGCAGATGAGAAGATACAGCTATGCTGATGTTTCAGAAGTAAAAGAATTTCTGTCCAATGTATACCTATCAAACATTTCATTTGAGTTTATCTACCAGATACAGGAAATACTTATGTGAAAGTGAACAAAAAATACACAGTAGGAAGAAAAGTAAATTGAAGGATATAATTTTACACTTCTCTAACATATGATTGTGTATGACTCTATTCCAGTAGTCTCACATCATTAACACAATCTATTTTTCATCAGAATATTAATTTTTATTATAAAAATCTTTATGTAACACTAATCTTTCTATTATGACACGTGGGAATATGCTGAATAATATTTGAAATTATCACATGTTTCTTCATTCAGTGATTCCAAGCCGATGTCCAGGATTGAACACAATTAAATGACTAAAAAATTATGGGCATTATGCCATGGCCTTTTAACTTCCCCCACATAAACCAATAGCCTACCTCACTCTCTGGAGCAGACTATGGCAGTATTGTAATCATTTCCCTGTTGTTCCAAGGTCCCAGCAGATGTGTTACATCACAGAACAGGAAGGTGGTGGGAGCCCCAGCACCTGAGGGTGTGCTTCTTCTTAAATGCTGGAGAGCTGCTAAAAGACTCAAGAGGCAACAGAACTCCTGTACCACAAACATCAGATGAAGAATCTCGAATCAGCCTAAAAATCTGCTAAATACTAGGAGCCATAGCAAGGGCAGATTTGCAACACTGTGATAGCCAAATCTTGCCATGTCAGCACAATTCCTTCTACTCCCTTCAAATGAAACACAAAAGAATCAAAAAGGACATGGACAGATTACTTTCAGAGTTAGGGTGAAACCCACGGCACTGCTTAGGGACCTTAGAAAAATTCAAGGAACAAAGAGCATGAATGTCCTGCCCAATCCTTGATAAAACAGGGGAGGAGGGGGCAAGATGATGTGCCCCCACTTTCCCCCTCAACACTGAGCATTACCTTGGTCTCTTCAAGTTTCCACTAACCCCACCTGCCACCTTTTGAGCAGTTTTTCCAGCAGTCTGATACACACTGACTCTATTATAAATTAGCAAGTCAATCTGGCCCTTAAAAAATGTGTATGTGCAAGGGTTAAAAGAATGTTAAGATTTTAAGTCATACTTTCCATTGACTAATCATTACTCAGCTTGAACTTCTGATGGTGAACTCCTTGACACTAATGAGCCTGCATCTGCTCCTCTAACTCAAAATTGCTTTGCTCTATGAGATACTTTTATTAGCAGGCCAATGATCATAATGAATTTTTGACAACGGACAGCACAAATCAACTTAAGCAGTTCTTCCATCAAGTTGAACTGTGTTGTGTTAGAGGAAGCAATTGATTGCTACTGTAAACCTGTGTCTCTCAGGCAAGCTGATTTCCTATCATACACCATGTAAGTAACCAAAAAGCAAACAAACCCCCACATGCTGTGTGAACAGCCAGATCTATCTGTTATCAAGTAAGCTGAAAAAACCTTGTGTTTCACTGGAAGTCATAAGGTCAAGTTAGAAAGCAGACTAATTAAATGAAACAAAACTATAAACACTAGAGGCAACTGTGAACTGCCTAATCTAAATGACCTGCAGACACAAAGATATTAATTGGTCCCAACTCAAATTTGCTCTATGTAAAAGTGCTTAAGGAAGACCATGTGTTGGATTTTCCCCTGAAGTGCTGAAATGATCTGGCAGCTGTCTGTAGAGCATCTACGTCCTCTGTGTGCAGCTTTTAACAGGAGCAAAAGCCACATGAACAAAACAGAGTGGAGCAAAGTATCATGTGCTTAAAGATGTTCAGTCAGGACTAGAGAAAGCTGGTGAACTTTATGACCACTGACAAAGCTCCAAAGCTAATATTTTCTTGCAGTTGTTGGGTTCCAGTGACCACAAATGAGGTTGTAACATGTTGTTCCTATCAGATTCAAGGCAATTTTAATCACTGAAGTTTACAGATTGACTTCTTATGTTTTCTACACTTAGCAGCAAGTGGAGTAACACACAGGTGCAAGATAAAAACAAGCTGTATGTCTTGTTTTGTTTGAAATATGGTGTGCAGTATGCCCTAACTTCCAAGGAGGAAAAAAAAAAAAAAAGCCTTTTTAAATTCACCCACAATCTCAAAATAAAACTATATCCTGCCCCTCTTAATAATTCCAGACACCTCTTTACACCCCACCTGTAATGCACAGGATGGTGATCACACTTCAAATCCAGGGTACACACAAACTCAGAAGCAGAACACCAGGTGATATTTATGGGTCAGATATGTCAAAATGTCTTATGAAAAATTGTTTCATCCTTCTAATAATCTCTGTAAGCTCATAGATGTCACATCTTCTCTAAATTCAAACCACGATGCTGATCTGAATATTTATTTACATATACATACATATATACTGCATATTATATGTGCAGATGCTGAAAAATGTTTGCATAAAATGCAACTTGTAAACCTCCAAGACTCAAATACTGCTGATGTCTGACACTTGACAAGGTCTAAACCAGTAAGAATAAAGGATTTCAAAATTTATTTCAAGAGCGTTTCACAAGATGCCTGAATTTTAAAAGTCTTGGTTACCAAATAGGCAGCTGACAGTTATTTCTTGTGTAATGTATTTCAGAAATAACCTAACACGATCACAGTATCTCCAAACCTCACATCCTCATTAAGAAGTGAACAGGTGGGTTTCAGAGTACATGAAAGCATCATGCTCCTAGTAGAGGTAACCTTTTTTGTCCTCATTAGGATGAGTGATGACAGCAGTGAAAAAAAATGAAGCATTTTCTCTTTTCTTTTTCCTTCCTTTCCCCAGTATAGTAACAATAACCAGCAGAGAAGATTCTTTGCAGCAGATGAATAGATCTGCAGTGGTTTCACAGTTTAGTTTATTAGACAAGAACTATCCCAGGTATTTCTACCTTGTGTTTGACTTAGGATGACATAAAAAGAAAATGCTGCTTGCTATTGCAGCATTTGATCCAAGACTCTTCTTTCATCTTGTTCTTCTAACTTTGCATTTTGTCTTTCCTTCTGCTGTTCTTTCCAAAATCCTGCAGGATACAAATCAAACAGCATTCCACCAGAAGGGCAAAGACTGCAAGATTAATAGAACACACCAACAGTCGTGTGGCAAAAGACAGCAGCTAAAAGATAGGAGAGACCACCCATACGTAACATCAGCTGGACACTTCAAAGTGAAATTGTCCCAAAACCAGAAAAACCTGGTAATTAAACCAAAACCCCCCAGAATTTATTGTACCTTTTCCATGACAACTCATGTTATCAGAAATAAATACATGGACACACACACAAATACACCCTCCTGACCTCTCTATCCTTCCACACTAATCACTGCACACAGCTTCACCAACACTCCCACCTTCCCAGAGGAGGACATTGGAAGTGCCCATTTGGCCACTGTCAGGCCTGCTGGGTCATCCTGCTCTGTCAGAAACCAAGAATAGGAGCTAAAAGTCTGCACAAGAAAAAAAAAGGAAATAATTCCATACCTCTTTACAGGGTAGAAAAACAAAAGTCCTTCTGAATTTCACTTCAATTTTTTTTCTGTTCTGCTCAGTTCCCTGTACAAGTCCTGTGTGTCTCAGACAAATGGCAGGAGACAGAGGGTGTGCATGGACCTGGGCCTTTCATCACTCAGGAGCCATCCCTCCCTAGCCCAGGGGAGCAAATTCCAGGGGTTCTCTACTTTGATCCAGCCAAGGGTGCAGCACTGGCAAGAAGGAGGAGGAGTAGAGAAGAGCTGATTCAGGTTCACAAATCTTCCAACTAAGAACAAAGAGGAACAGCCCGCTGCATTTTCATTCATCATTATTAAATTCAGTCTTCCCTCTACCAGTTTTTGCTGCAAGCAGCAGGCTGAAAGATCATGTAGGAATATGTATGTGGTGCTGCAAAGCTTGCAGAAATAAAGGATAGCCAGAATCAAAACAGATGAGCCCCAAAATCAGTGAAAGCCCAGCTTTGATAGCGTACAATTGCTCCTGATAAATAAAGTTAAAATCTGTTTAGAAACACCTTTGATTCAAAGATTGACAAATACCACTGCACCTTGAAGAGCTCAAAAGGTATGATGAGAACAAGTGGTCTAAGACATGCCCAAAAACTGAGGCTGCAGGTACCCCCATAGTAAAAGAGAACCAACACATTTCAATGTCTTGAAAAAAAATGTGTCTGACATTAATTACGCTGCAGCATATTACAAGCAAGGAAAATAAAAATTAGTTCTTTAATGCTGAAATATAGTGCCTGTTCAAATACTCTTATTAGACTTACTTTAGTTTTGAAAAACAGAAGCTTTTTTTTCCATTTTAAATAAAAGGCTTCCATTTTGTTTACAAACAGCAGCAGCAAAAAGAAATATTTGCAAAGTAACAGCACAAAAAACAAAATAGGTACTAACATTAATTCCTACTAATACAGAATGCTAAGTAGGTTGCTTTAAATTAATTTAGAAGTATTAATTACATTCAGTCACAGGACCATAAAATTAAGCAGTCTAATGTATCAACACTTGAAAAATACACTTGAACATGCTTCCCTAGTGAGCAGTGGTCTAAGCTATCAGCTTCTGTAAAATTCATATACCAATATTTCCATCCACAGAGCTTCAATGACACCACTTAGTTACGAGTTCAGGGAGTTAACAGCTACAGCATTCCTGTCCTCAATCTATGTTCCAGCAGTTCCAGCGTGTCTCCTTTAGCTCAGGATATTGATGAGTATTGGAATGAAACAACTGGCAAAGAAGAGTTTCACAGTGCTTCTTCAGAAACATGTGGGAAGTTTTGCAATTTATTTTTTATGCTGCAGCTATGGCTTCAGAGAGTCATAGGGCTGAACTCCAATATTTCCTTGAGGGAAGCAGAGAGTGTGAAGAACAGAGAGAATAGGATATCTATTGCTGCCCTCACCTACAGGGAGGAGGCTTTGAAGACAGGGTGAAGACATGACAGTAGTTGTGCATCCTCACAGATTTTGAGTCCAAGTAAGAGAGGCCATTTCCTTGAACCACCACATTTCTTGATCACCCACCTGCCTGGGGTGGCTACACAGCATAATATATGTTCAAGGGTGTGGTATGGCAGAAACATCACAGTGCTCTCCCTTCTGATGGAAGAGGTAAAAGTCTTTATAAAGAACTGCTGCTGAACTTACCTGCCATCCACTTTCACCTTTTTTTCTGACTTTCATCTATTTTTGGCTGAGAATGTCAATTTTCTTTCCTAATAAATAAGAGCATTTCATGAGTTACACAGTTCCCAGAATTCAGGGTTTAACTAAAAATACTTTGGGTTTGCAAAAGCCAGTCAAGCTGCTGGTAACCCTTCCTTTTATATTCATCCCATTATACAAATTTCCAAACATTGAAGCCAAAGCTTGAAGTTCAAGGTTGTAGCCCACCTATAGTCATCTATTAATATTACCAGAGAGCAGTTCTGGAATATTATGGCCATTTAATTATGAAAAATTACAAATTATAAGCATGGTCATATTTTACAAATAACACTGTGCTTTTACTTCAGCAAACAGAATCAATGGTATACTAGTAAAATTTGGTTTGCTAAATCCACTGGAGTGGAGGCACTGGACAATTCCCTCTCAAACCAACTTTACAGTTTCCCACCTGTCTAGCTCGCTACATTTGTCATGACAGACAAAGTTAAATTAAAATTTCTAAACCATCACCCTAGGGCAAAACTTGATAGAAAAGCGTGGAACAATCCCCTTTAAAACCAGCATCAAAATATATCCTAACATTATAAAGAAAACACACTGTAATTTTTGTGTGCATTTACTCCCCTAGTCCTTTTTAATAGATGCAATTTTCATGACGTCTAATCACAAAGCACTACTCGAATGGGTGTCTCGCTATTCTTTTTTTGAAAAGTCTAATTCAGTGGATCACAGCAATGAAATCTCGTATTCATCAAGGCATGTGTTTAGGCACAGAGGTTAGATGTCACATGTGTGATTGATAATGTTTGTTTTGTGCTCTGCTTTTCAATAACTCTTCACTTTAAGCAGCATTTTGCTTCTAAACAGGAGTGGGTGTAAGGACACTCAGCATAATGGAATGGGCCAGGTTTAATTCCCTTAATCACTTGGTCAGGGCAACAGAATTAACTGTCCACATCTGTTCCCTCCGAGCACACATGCTTAGTTTTCCCTCTTATGCAATAAAGGAGTGTGGGGTCATGATGCCACATCTAGCCTGCCTTTTCCTTCAAATCTGAATCCACAGGGAAAACCAACAAGCTGACTATGGATCAACACAGCCTGATTTTAGACCACAAAATACTTCTGATATGGCAAAACCAACTCCATCTTGGGCTTCAGGAGTAACTTCTTATATGATATGCCACATATGTCCAAAGAAAAAAGCAGAGCTGTTATTCCAATTGTAAATAGATGGGCAAAGAGAAAACCACATTAAAACCTCAATATAAAATGGTTTCTTAATGAAGATGCTCTTGACAGACCACTGAAAATGAAGTGTAACTGCACTCATGGTAAGGGTGATCTGTTCAAGACCATGTGATCTGATAAAGATGATGTTCAGCATCCTTAGTCACACTGATAGAGAGCTCTGGAGAGCTGCTCAACAAAGGCCAGGGAGTCAAAAGAAAATTTGGAAAGGTGTCATTAAAAATGGCAATTAATTTAGACCTACTGTTTTGTGCTTCTGCCTTGCCTCTGAAACCCTGTGTTTCTGTACTCTGAAATCGTGATGATGGAGGTCAATTGCTCCAAGCCCCTGGTGTTCACAGAGTGGTCATTACCATGGTGCTCTGCTCAATCTGGAGCCACCTACACTCACCTCCTTTTGACATTTATATCAACTATGCTTGTTTAAGGATGAAGACAGAGAAATCCAAAGTTCAGGAAAAAAAAAAAAAAAAAACCAAAAAAAAACAACAACAGATTTCATGCTGGGAAACAAACGTTGAATCACCAAAAGGGGACAGGAGGAGTCACCAACAGGCAGGTAAGTACAGGGAACACAACATGAGTAACAGGGAGCTTCTAGAAAGTGACAAAACCCATTAATTTACAGGAATAGCTGCACTGTTTTCTGGTATAAGAAATAAACTAGTTTTGGAGAGAAAGAAAACAACTTTCTCCTTTAAGGCCAAGGACAAACAGGAAAGGTAGAAACTGTTATGTTTCACCAAGAAGTTGTTCTCTGCAGCAGCTGTCATAAGAGATACTAGATACAAAAGAAAGACGACCAGGAAAATCTACAGGTCAGATGACAGCTGGAAGGTGGGGGAGAACTTCCTGAAATAATTTAGTTAAAAACGGATTAAGAGTCTTCTCATTTACACCCTTTGTAGCAACATTGCTGCTGTTTTGTTTGGACACTGACTGCTTTCAGTCAGCATTTTGTCCCTTGCCTGACCTGAGCTAAGGGTGATTTGAAGATAGCAGGTTAAACACAAAATAATCCCCTCTCAAGGCCGTGGCAGTCTGTGAAATGAGGCAGGAGGTAAGACACCTCTTAACTCTCCAGTACGTGATATTGTACAGGGTAAGGCAGGAAATCAGAGGCTGACCGTGTGTGAGCAGGAGACCTGGGGGGTGCTGGCATCCCAGGGGACAGGGGGACAGCCAGTGCTGCTGGAGAGAGCAGGAGGGAAGCACAGCAGCACTGGGGCATGAGCCGGGAGCACACCTGAGCCCCAGCATCCCTCGGGATTCTGTTTACATCATCCCTCATCCTCCTGGGCAACCGCTGCCAATTCCTGCACACACACAACCCGGGACAGCGGCGCTTCAAACCCATCTGTGAACCTCTCATTTTATCACCAGAGCAAATAATAAAGAACTGCAAATGAGGATGATAATATTGCTTGTTTTACATGCAGAAGGTCAGAGAGCAGGAATTAGTCACTCTCCTGTGTAGACCACTGCTGGCTGGCTGACGGGGAAGAAGAGCCTACAAAGGGCACAATTCCCTCTCTCGCAGTTAAGCAGAGCATGTGGTGCTGTGATTCTGCCTCATCTCGTCCCCGAGCCCACTAACAGCCAGGCAGCGTGTAGGAGAAAATAATCAACTACTGTCTGGAGATAAGCAACATTTTATTTCTCCTGGGAGCAAGTGGGGGAACCAGGATGCAACAGCTGTTTTCAGTCACACTATTTCTGCCTTGGACTTCTCCCACTACACACACTGCCTTACTACGGCTTGAAAGGAGTTGCCTATATTTATAAATACAGAGAGATAAATAGCTGTGTCTGAGTGTGTGTGTGCATCTGGTTGTAATGCAAAAGTAAGGAGAAAATATCCTTCCCACGCACATTAATGCAAATGCAAAGAGAAAATATCCTTCCTACAGACATTTATTTTAAACTGTGTGTGCTAGCATTTTTTTATTTTAGAAAACTGATTACTTCATCAATGGATTGTGTCCTCACTGCACTTAGCAGTTTGGGGAAAAAAAAGAAAAAAAAAAAGAATTCAAATGTAACTCACAGGACAAACAAGTATTTATTTGAATTTTTAAACAGCTTGGAGATTTTTCTTCTCCATTTCCTACAATAATATAAAGCATGTTAAATGGAAAAACGTGTTACAAATGCAAATCCTCTGTAAGTGAAAGCGTATAGAAAAAGAATAAAGCTATTGAGCAAATGGCAAAACAATTTTTCTCCCAGCACAACTGGAAAGCAATACTGCCAAACAGTAGACACACCTGCAAAACCAGATTTAGGGAATAACTTAAACCCTCTGACCTGTACATTTTTGCAAATTGATCTAGAATTAATCCAGTGAACATTTAAAGATGGTGCTAGCAACAACATTTTTTTGTAACTGGAAGTTTTAGGAGCACTTGCTATGGTATCATGACGTGTACCTAAAAGAGAGATAGGTTTAATAGCATTCAGTCATCCTATAATTACACAGCCTGTATACAACAACCATTGAACGATGCAGCTAAGCCAATTTAGGACAATATGCTCATCCACTAAGCTATTACAGCTTAGAATGACGTTCTTATCCACTTTAAAGTTCAACTTACCATTAACTGTTTAACACTAATAGAGTTCTGAATAAATAAAGTCAACAAATTAGAATGCTATAGGTTAATTGTAATTTATGTGGCTGTGTATAAAATCCTGCTTCCATAAAGACTAAGACAGCAAAGAAGATAGCTTTGTGTTCTCCTAATGTGGTTTGAATTCTTCTATTGCAAAACAGATTCTTACCACTGGGAGCAAAATGATCTTAACCCAAATAAAAAATGGTTAACAATTAACAAAGAAGAACATTTTGTAGAAAAAAAATATTCTTAAATCACAGCAAGGGCATCTACATTGTAAGCTTTTCCACATATGTGTGTAGGCACACACAAATATATATATTTATATATATATAGTAAAGGCAATGCACCTTCTCAAAACTCCTGATTTATGTAATTTCCAACTGCAATTTACTGTCTTCCTTTCCCTAGTCTGTGTTCTAGGTCTTTCTCTCAAGTTCCTACATTCAACTCTAATCTGTGAAGGAAAAGCTAAACAAAACAACCCACAACAAAACAAAATCAAAGCCAAATAATACAAAGGATTTTCATCTTTATCTATCTGCCTGCATCTCTTGGTTATATAATCACAACTGTAATCTCTGGTAAATGCAGACTCAATCAGACTGCACAATAATGCTGGGGAAGATGTCTCCAAGCTGTGAAATGTCATCGAATCTAAACAGACTGTTAAAGCTTCAGAATGTTCCCTTCAAATGACCAGATGGGGATGCAATCATTCAAATCTCCTGCAACAGAAAGTGCAGCGAGACCATGAAATGTTACCTTCTCCATCATCTGTCTCAAATACTGGGACGGAAATACGAAAGAGAAGCTTCTTCTCATGTCTCAACAATTCTGCAGAAGAGACCATACCAAAAAATAGGTTCTTTGGTCAAATAATGAGCAGAGGCAGAGCTATTTGCCATGTATTTCGATATAACACCAGGTGTTTGACCAGCACTTGTGAAGCATTCTGAAGACTCCACATCAGACCACTCATTTCTATTCAGCAGGGCAGGAATCAAAGCTGACTTAAAAATCCAATATAGCTATCGCAGCTTTTTTTTTTTTTTTTAGTATTATAAAATACAGTCTCTTTGAGAATATATTTTCTGTGAACTGTGAAAGAATGAAAGAAATCCATAGTACTTGCAGTCTGAATCACACACAGAATTCCTATTTCCTGTGCTTCTTGTTTCTGAACTGTATCACCTTTAACCAAGGTGATAAACCCCACACTTTTTATTACCAAGCTCCCCAAAATGATGTATTTACTATGCAAATTTTAGATTATATACATGAGACTTTCAAGTGGTCAGGATAAAGGAATACCTTCTTTCCTTCAGATCTATCAAAAGAGTCAGCTGCAGGTGAGATGAAATTTTTAAGTTCATTCATGGCATTTGCTACCCTTACCACATCCTTTGTGAGAGAGAAATCATGGCTAAGGGGGAGCCTGCATTTTCAGCTGTGGGAAGGGGTCAGGGTACAACTATGTGGGCTTCAATATTCCACTTCCAAGCACACACAATAAATGAAAAGTCCACTAACAGAGAACGTGGCAATGAGAATAATAGAATAAACCTTGCTTCACCATTCCATACCTCTTGGACAGGCCCAGAATTCAAAGTGGCTGTAGACTGAGATCAAGTATGAAAGTTCATAAAATATGCAGGAAAGACCTGTGAAAACACACTTGGGTTTAAAATGTTCACCCACAATAGTTCATGCATCTAATCTGGAGATGCCCAGGCATACCCCTGTGTACCAATCATCACATGTACTTTATCTTCACAGGCTGTGTATTCACCCCCAGACAGATAGATATGTCTGAGGGAGAAAGGCCATCATGTTTTCTCATGTCCTGGCAGCTTGTCACATTCATTTCACAGAAGGAAAACTCTGTTCTTAAGAATCGGCATCCACTATTTTAGTTTTGTTTCTCACACTGGGTACCATGCCAATAAAACAATAAAACAGCATCACTGCTTCAAGTGAGAGGAGAAAATAACTGACCCTGATACCAAATCTAAGAATTCCTACCCTTCTGAATCAGCATAATCCATTCATTAGTACTTCTGCTTTAGTGATTAAATACATGAGGAGCAGCTGAAGGAGCTGTGGGAGCTCAGCCTAGAGAAAAGGAGGCTCAGGGGAAACCTTCTCATTTTGCTCCCAAGGAACCATCAGCAGGACACGGAGAAATGGCTTCAAGCTGTGCCAGAGGAAGTTCAGGTTAGACATCAGGAAGAATTTCTTCACTGAAAGGGTGGTCAGGCCTTGGAATGGGCTGCCCAGGGAGGCAGGGAAGTCCCTGTCCCAGGAGATGTTCAAGGAAAAAACAGATGTGGCACTCAGTGCTTTGGTCTGGTTGACAGGGTGGGGATCAGTCAAAGGTTGGACTCAATGACCTTGGAGGTCTCTTCCAACCTTGATGATTCTGTGATTCCCAACCCAGCAAGGGTTTCATCCCCCACTGCAGGATAGAAGCCATTTCTCTTATCAAGGGCATTAAAAAGGCAACACAGACTAAACTGAAGGGAATCCTACTGTTGCACAGCACTGACCCACAAGCAGTGCTGCCAACACCCAGGCCTGGCTCATGCTGCAAAAGGTAAATATTAGATAACAAAACTATGTTATGCAATTGGTTTTGACATGCCTTGGTCATCAGGCAGCAGCCTGAACTGCTCAACAGACAAAACACGTTCTCTAGTTTTCTGCATCACAGACAAGAAAAATCACAGAGATTAGGGCCATAACCAATTCAGAGCCAGCAGGACCATTAACTCTGTGCCCTCTAACCTGCATTCCTGTCACTCTGCATAGCTGCAACAAGCAAACAAATTTGTAACCTTCAGTGCAGCAGCTAAACAATATATAAATTTCCTGCTTTACATCTCACCTCAGAAAGCTCCATAGGTGCCACACCAAACCTATTAAGGACACAACAGCTATTCCTTCTCAGAAAAGGAGTTGGTAACTTTATTAAATTTTTCCCACAGCATAATCAAGGATTTAACAGTCACTGCGTAGAAATAATCGATATGCCGAAGATGTAGGAGAAATCTGTTCAGATGGGTTTTGCCCCAAAAAAATGCATATTGTGAAAGTGTAACAGAGAAGCAAATTAAAGGGAGAAATGTTTTAGAAAATAAGCAACTAAATTAATAAAGCTTTATGAGGTTTTTTTCTAAATTCTCTAACATGGTAAAATGATTTAAGACTTGCAGACTGCATGTACTCATTTGCTTAGTTTTACTACAGCAAAATGAAACATATTGCTAAATGAAACATAATGAAGTACACAGTTATTTTTTCTGCAGTAGTTCTAACCTGATTTATTTTTAATTTGAAAAAAACTAATCTTAAAACAATATTTTGCACATGCAGTACAATCAAGTACTATACTGTACTTTATACTATATTGTGATTTTGTTTTGTATCTGGAAGTAAGGCATAACCCCCTTTCCCAATACATTGAATAAAAAAGAATTTCTTTTTCAAATTAACCATTAGAAGTTTCTTAGTATCTGATGAAGACTTAGAGCCTTTTTAAAATAAGAAAGCATCTGTATTCCTTTCCAGTTTTCAGATACCAATCTCAAACTAGGCAACAATATTTTAGTATTAAAAAGCTCAACAGACATGATAGGAGTTATTTAATTCAATAATAATCTTATAGCTAATACCTCCTCTTAACACAAATTTGTGACTCTCTCTTCCATCTTCACAGAATCAATAATCTGTCCCACACCTGCTTATTTCTGAAGGAAATCAAATGTATACATGCATATCCTTCCAAAAGCCAAGCAAATTTATCTCAACACAAGAACAAAGCAACAGCCTATATGGTGTTGTGCTTCTCCAAAACACATTCTGAGAAGCAAGGGTTTTATGCAGGATTGCTGACCAAGTCTTCACTTGAAAAATACTTTTGTAGTATTACCTTCACTCTAAACTACTGATTCACAGGAAAAAAGGCAGTTTCAGCATGAGTTTTCTAGTGCAAACTTACTACAGAGATACCACTAGCTGATGATAAACAGATGAATGATTCACAAATGCTAATGAGGAAAAAATATTCTACAATAACACATTTGATTTTAGCCACAATTTAGAAATGCATTTCCATGATTGTTTACAAGACATGACACATTCCTTCCAATGTCCTTGTAAAAATCCTCTACCTGAACATGAAAAGCCTCATCCATTAATCCAAATCAACACTACCACTACCCCCTGCAGAATCCCACTGCTGTAACAGCTCGCGATATTGCAAACAAAAAAAACCCTACCAACCAGGAAGGCCAAAAGTGTCGAAGAGGCAGGTATTCTTGCATCACTAAGTTGCTGATTTAGTCATCTCCATGAAGGCATGTAGTGGGAAACATTTGTCTTTCCAGAGTGATCTATTCCCTTGCATCAGGCCATCGTGCTGTCCAGGATGGCTGTTCAGCCAGCAGGTAAAGCAGCACAATGAGCCTTCACAGCTCTGGCTGCACTGGCAGGTTCAAAAATGCCTCTCTCCTAACAAGTCTGGAAACCCAGCTGGACTTCAACATCATGCATCAAGCTAAGCAGCATTAATTCCCTTCTTCAAGAGTCTGACAGAATAGGTCTGGTTTCCCACAAAATCACTGAAATACCTTTAATGATCACAGCTCTGTCACCAGGGGTGAAAAACCCTTCCTAACAAAACCTGAAGAAATTATTACACATTCTGACAGATTTTTTTTAAAATAACAATTCAGTAGCCATTTGCTATCTGACCTTCATTAGAATTTCCTTCGTTATCATGTTGCAAAAATCTATTACATTACTGACTGAGGCAATTAGTCACTAGAAAGCCACTAGCATGTACTCCAAACTGGGGAATCATCATTACCATTAATTTCAAAGGACAGCATTAAAAGAGACAATATCCAATATTTTACTTGCTAATTTCACTGTAATTTATATTTGAAAAGTACGTGGGAAGGTTATGCCAGCCTGGATAATCGGTCATTTTTCCTGAGCCATTTTGTTTTCTAGGGAAAGCCTCAGCACTATCTAGGGCATCCGGGGATACCTCAGTGGGATTCAGAGTTCAAGGAGCCGTTCTGCAGCACTGATACAGTGGTAGTCACAGAGGGCACCTATTTCCACTTTTAGAAAGATCACTACAGATGCAATACAGGGAAACAAGGAGAGAGGCAGGGCATTCCCTCACAAAGCTATTATAGCTCAAATCTTTCATCTTGCTTCATTTCATGTGCAGGGACTACCATGAAGACTTTGCTCCTATTATCCTCTCCTCACAGTGTCCCTGTATGATGTAAATTGTGATCTACTTGTCTGTGCTTTTGTTTCTCACATCAGGTCTGTCACCAAATAAGGACACTGTCATTGTCTTTACATGGCACTTAGTGAAGTCTCAGCAGCTGTTGGATGCTGTTCTTAGGATACATGATGCCAAATGAATTGCCTGGAATATACAGATACTTATTACTGCAAAATTTCAGCTATGTAGTTAGAAGGCTGCTGCAGCACAAACAGAACAGCTCAGTAAAACAGCTATCTTACAATCTTAGCTTCCTTTCATACAGTAAGGGCTTGCTTAGATAGGAAGCCTGAAAAGGAAAAAAACAGTGTAATGGAAACAACACAATATCCTACCTTGACATTGCATGGATTTTTGTATCCAGGAACAAAATTTTTACCCTTCTCTAACTATCCATGTTTTCAGCTGTCCTAACTCAACATTCCAGTTCAGCCACATGAAAAATACTTTTGATTTCTAAGAAACATACCTTGAAAAAAGTTGGAATGTTCTTTGTAGAAATCTGATTAAATATACCTATTTCTATTATGAAGTGCAGTCCAGTACATTGCAGAAACATACAGCTGGGAGAGATTCCCACTGCAAAGTTGTCTAATCTGTCCCCTTTGTGCAGGACAGTATCAATGGTAATGCTATCATCCCAGATGGATGGCTGGCTCCTCTGTACTGTAATGTCACTAATGGTGAGGATTTCACAGCCACTGCAGATATACCATGCTTTACTATTGTTATCATTTGAAAGGGGATTTGGGGTTTATTTGTTTTCTCTAATTTTTAACCTCAGTCTCACATGGTGAAAGCTTCAAGAAAGTCCCTCGGAGAGCAGGGTTGTTCAAAGGGTACACAAACTGAAATACTGTGACAACTGGAGTAAAGAACAAATGAACTTTCTGGGCTGGAATTCCTGCAAGAAAGTGGGAAAAGAAGAGGGATAAGAAGGTCTGAGGAGAAGTCCTGTGGACCTCAAAACTGTGGTGAACAGAACACAAAAGCTGTGAAATGGTAGCTGGGGGAATTGAGCAGCCTGGTTAAGCATTCCTGTTCTGGCTATGTTTCCATACAGGGATAATGTCTCTGCCATTGTAAGTCATGACACTCAAAAGAGAACTGTTCTGAAAATGAGTCTTAACTGTAACACACAGACACAAGAAAGAGGAGGGGGGAAAAGTCTGTCTCATGGTAAAAGAAGCTACTCTCTGCAATGAAACTGCAAACTCATCTTGCAAAGTCTTTGATAACTCACAGGCAACAGACTTAGGGACAGCTATAAATAAACCACTTAAGAAAAGCAGGCAGCTCCAAGATCTAACTTAGTTTTCCAAAAAACATGTTGCCCATTGAGACACCATATTCCACTGTGAGCCACTGTATTCCATTATTCAGGGGGATAATGGATTAAGTCAGAGGAGGAGACTGAAATACTCCTTTGTCAGGTGTGTCCCAGGAGTTAAGAGAAGCTCAGCTCTTGTATGCCAGAACTTCAGCTTTTAGTCAACACAGGACTTCAGAGATGACGAGGACATGGGAAACAAGGTGACAATGGAATTTTTAATGCACCAGTTTTAATTTGGGGGAGGCACAGATGCTTCTGGCACCTGTATGGCACAGCCCTGGTCAGCCCAGAGGTACAGCCAACCTTGCCCACCAAAGGATTTCAGCTTGGAGAATTTTACAGAGAAATGCTAAACTGGCTAAACATTATTCAACCAAACCTGAGCCATGGTAATTGAAAGAAGAATCTAGTTCCATAATGTGCTAAAAGCAGTCGGTGAATGAGCCACCTTGCTGCCACATACTTCCAAAATAATACAGCCAGCTTAGTTTGCCTTTTTTTCAAAATAATCTTGTCCATGTTCAGACTAATCACAAAGAGAGAAGATAGCCTCTATAATAAAGCTGTTTATCTGAAATTAAAAATTGGATTAATTTTTTTCCCTCCTACACTACTAGAACATCATCCAACTTCTACCATCTTTCAAAACACTTTCTAATTGAAACATTCGCAATTAAAAACAAAACAAAACAAAAAAAATCACAATTGCAAAAGGTGTGTAATTAGCAAACCCAAAGGCACATATCTTTCCACAAAACTGATACATTTCAGGCAGTAAATCCAGTTCCCAAATGCACCTCCTATGGTGGGGCTGGAAGGACAGTGCAGTTTGTGAGATGAACCGACCAGCAGAATTTTGTCTGCTGTTCAGAGGCAACAGATGCAGACCCTTATCTGCAGGACTGCAATAGCCCTTTTTCTAAGTGGAGAATAAACTTATTTTTCAATGCATTAGCTTATCCTGCAGCACTGTTTCCTTAGTCAAGGAAGGATTGTTTTCCATAATACAAAAAGCTATTACAGATTTACTATGTGAGCAAACTGGGATGTTAAATAATTGCTAAGTAGAGAAGATGAATAAACAGCTCTATGGACCTCCAAGCAATCAAAGTGGGAATAAACATCAATTCCTAACATTCAGCATTTAGCTGTAATCTGCTGGTAATGGACACAAATAAGAGCTCATGCACAACAGAAGAAATAGCACCAAGCACACATATAAGATATTTAGTCTACTCCAAACTTTAAACTATACTTGTAAAACCTTCCCCAGCAACATCATGGCTGAGGGAAGCAGGGTAGGGAAGAGGGAGAAAGGAAGGTGGAAGGGAGAAAAAGTACCACCATCCAACCAAAGAGATTCCTTTTAGGGTCATGGCACAAATGACCACAATAAATGGCATAATGGCATAAATGATCTGACACAGAAAATAAGTAACCCAACCACCTGACACAGAAAGCATTATGTTGAAATGCACATGAATATGCTTACCACAATTTCTGACACAGACAGACACGTTCATTAATAAATTTGGGGAATTACAGTCCAAAATATTTCTGAACTGACTGAACTAAGTCAGCTAACCCTTGGTTATGGAGCTTAGATCCTGGGGCTTTACATCCAGCTATGCCAGATTCAAGTGCAGAGTAGATAAGTGATATAAGAGGGAAGACAGCAAGACAATTTTAAAGCACATTTTTGCTAGTTTACTATCTGGACCCAGCACACCAGCCACAGTGCTTCCATCTGCCTTGCTGCCAAGAACCTTTTCTGCAAACAAGGCAAGACACAGATGGAGTAGCACATAGCTGCTCTTGAACTACCGTGAGAGCCCCTGGTTTCACTTCTGCTCACACTGCCTAAATGGAAAACAATCTGAAACTAAATATTGAGCACCTTTTTCTTTAACCTCAGCAATTCTTTATGCAATGTGTGGTGCCAAGCCTCATTTGTTTTTCTTTTTCTTTAAAGAAAAAACACCTAGAAACAAGAACCAAGCCTCCCTACCCAGCTAAAACTGCAGCATGGATAAGCAAGGTTTGATCCCAAGTCACTGCAATCACTGCAAGGCATAAATTAACTTCAACTACCACAAGTTCAAGTTCATATATATGTTTCTGCTTAGTCTGAAATCTATCTAGCTATAAATGATAGGTTTTGCTGTGCCAATATTATGGTCTACTAAGTGCATTTCATTAACAAAATTGACGTGGCATCTAACCATCTTCTAAGTATCCTTCTTTCAAACATATCAATTAAACTAAACTGCAAATGGACAACAATAGGAAAAACATGTTCTAGTAGAGGCTGCCCTAAGCAGGTGATCCTTTCTCATGCACGCTCATTTGAACAACAGCAGGGCAATAATGACTATTCTCATGATCAGACCCTAATAGTGAAATGTACCTAATTCAGGCTTAACTGTCATTTTATGAAAGTGTTTTAATATTGCAAATTTAAAGACCCACCTATTCTGTAATACACAAGATGAATTACTTGTTTTCATAAAAGCTGCTTAAATACTTTTTGAATATCAACCAGGTTTCATCTGGTAAGGACTAACCCAGTCTGACTATACATCAGACTTCTAACATTTTGTTCCAGGGCCCAGGAAATTTTCAATAATCAGAGACTCTTTTGTATCCAGGACTAGATGGAAAACCTTTGGCAAATGGAGGCAGAACAAAGCAGCAATCATAGGAGCTTTATAAAGGCTCTAAACCCCACACTTCACAGTGTTTCTCTTCTGCAAGAGCAGAGGAATGAGAAAGGCTGTCTCCTTTGCAAGGAACCACCAGGCAAGTAGGGAATGACCATCGATGTGGGGACTGTCAACAGACTCCAAATTCTGACTATTCCCAAAAAGACTGCTGAGAGGAAGAGAATGACACAGATCTCTCTATCCCAGTATCCTTGTGTGGAAAAAAGTCATCTGGAAGCTGGCCTTAAGGCAACTGGGGTACAACTGTAAATCTTAATCTTGTAACACAAGATTTACAGCACAATGTATAAACTCCAACGTTCACAGTCAGTGAAGGTTATGGGCAGAGTGACAGGCATGGAGGTAATGCATAAGCTGTTCTGTAAAAGAGAAATCCATTAAGGGCTTATATTTTGGACTAAGAAACACAGAGGGAAGTGATTACTGCTCCTTTAAAGGAAAAAGAAAGGCAATTTAATTCTGGAGGTAGCTGATACAGAATGCCAGCTGAACTAGAGGAACTTACAGAGCCCCTGGGATTACTGGAGAGATGGAAGAAGAGTTGCAGTAAGGTAATTAGAGCTTCAGTAGAAGAATAAATACTCCACAGGCAATCCACAGGTTCTCCTCACCTCTCACCACTTCTTTTCTCCAGCAGTGACATCTGCTTGTGAAAGCCAAGGGAAAGGTCTCTCTCATTCAAGTCATTAGTTACTAATCCTTGCTGGAAACACAACAAGGGACACACTACCAGGAGGAGCTGCCAGCTCTTCCCTCCACTGCTCCAAGGCAAGCACAGGGCACAGGGTTTTGTAGGTGCTCACCCAGCAACAGCAATGCACTGATGGAGCCACAGGCCCCGAGTACACTGTGAGAGAGAAAAACACACCCCAGGGCAGCTGAGGCATTATTCAGGTTACTTTTTTCCCCGTATTTTTCTCCTTCTCCCCTTCTTCATGCCCCAGAAGGAAAGCAACTGCCTTTTATAGGCAGGCTGCTGAGGCAAGGGGTAGCACCTTGCTGGGGAATGATCTGAAGGAAGCAGGAGGAAGAGTGTTGACAGCAATCCATTGAGGATTCACTATCTCAGTTTTTGGTTTTTTTCCTGTGCAAGGCATTTTGGTTATACACATCATGATTTCAAAAAGACTGTCTCTCCTGTGCCCTGCAACGGTGAAACAAAGTACCATGATGATATTTCCACCTTTCAGAGGGCCTGTTTTATAAGGAATAACGAAATAATTGTGACTTCGATAGCCTAGAAAAATGCTGCAGCAAATTGTGCTTCAGCACTGGTCCTGACCACTGCCATGATTCTGAAGTATGTTATGTGCAGCTCCACTCTCGTGTCATCTCTCAGCCTCAGGTACGTTGCACAAAGGAAAGAAGGTGACAATGTTCTGGATTTCAGTCAGCATTCCTTAGCAGGTAGAAAAGCTGAAAGAAAAGACAGCTGCACAGCTTATTCTTTACTCCACAGCTGAGGCCATTGGTGTCAGCTAGGATTTGCACTGCAATACCACACACTTCAGAATTGGTTAATAAAGCTGTGACCTCAAAATTTAGCACTGCACTAAGAGACTTTTTCTCAGGCTGCTCTGTGCCTACAACAAGAAGCTGGAGAGACAGGGAAAAGGAGAAGACTTAGGTTAGTCTCTGTGCAGGGAGAGAAGTAAAGTCAGCTGACTTCTCTGCAAAAATAAAAAAGGCTTTGTTCCTTTTGTAGCCAAGGCTATACACAAATCTTTATTACTATCCTTGCTTTTTAGATTATTAATAATCTACCTGACAGTCCACTTCTCATAAATCTTCCTGAAAAGACTCAACTACCAAACATATACATTTATTTCAGGTGACTTAACAGAAATACTTTTATTTGTTTGTTTTTTTTTCTCAAGGATTTTCCACAGCCAGAGATCCAATAATAATGTCCAGAAGGACATTAAGGACATTAAGAACTGAACTTAAGAGTACACCTAACAGGATTTTTTTCATCATCTTATAGGCACCCATTCATCTCTAAACAGTAAACTTTCTTTAAAAACCTGTTCTGTATTGCCTCACTCTCAATAACAAGTTACAGTTCCCCTCAACAATGTTTTTGTGTGTTCTTTAGCTGATATTTAGGCCACAGGTTCACAAAACAGAAGGAACTAATCAAAACCATTCACTATGGGAATTTTCTGTATCTTCATTTCTAGCTAGCCTTCCATGTGTCACATGTATGTTTACATAAACTCAATCATGTTTTAAGTAACTGTATACATTACAGAAACACCATAAACAAGATTATTACAATTAAAATTGCTAATCTGCTTCCATGGTGCTTCTGTGTTTACACAAATCTGTAGTTAAATGTATCAAGTTTCAATTCATTCAACTTCTATAAAACAAGATCATCCTAAAACTTTACCCCAATTGGAAGGGGTCTGATAAAAAATATTTTTATGAGACCCAATAATAATGCTTTTCATTTTAATGCTCAGTCAGCTTTGTTGAAGTAGGAGAGAAAAGTATTCCCCTATCCTTTCAAGGCTTAGTTTTGTGGATGCTCACATTTGTATGTTCTCATGGAAAACTAGTACACCAACCAGAGCTCGCTCTTCCAAAAACCATAGACAATGTGAATATATTTTCTCTGTGTCTAAAGTACATGGAGAAAAGTCAGGAGAAATGCCCACCCTAGAAAACATTCCATAAGAGAAAGGTCTGTATTCCAGCCTATGCTCCCGTCACCTCCTGAAGGACCATGACTTTCTGGATGTCCCTGAGCACAGACCCAAAGCCAAATGCACCAAGAGCCTGCACGTGCACATCCAACCCTACAGCATCCAGACTTAGGAACCAGGATGAAAAGTATATATTTTTCCTTTTTCCTTTTTTTTTTAATGGCTAATGCTCTAGTAATGGTCAATTAGGTATCTACACAGTGACAGCAGAACTGTGTATCACTTGCTTTATTTGGTTCAGAAAATTCATTTAATGTGGCAAGCATGAAGTGTACACTTCTCCCTAGGGAATGTATTTTTATATACTAGCATGGATTTAATATTTACTTTATTTCAATTGACTCATTTTTCCTCCAGAATCTGAATCAAACACAGTATTTCCTGAAACACTAACAAGTAAAGTGGATCTTATTTTCAAGACCAGAGAGCTGCTCTCTAGTGTCATTGTTATATTTCAATATCTGGTACTCTGCCTTTCTAAATATCTTTTTTTTTTCTTGCCATTGTTGGAAAAGGTGCTTACCATTGGTTTAGCATGTGGTACAATTTTGGGGCACACGATTATGATAATTTATTCTCCTTTTTTTTAGAGAGACTAGAAAAGTCACTAGGCAATTATACTCAAAAAAATTTGGAAAAATCTCTTATTTATATTTAGTAGGACTTCCTGTATTTTTCTGTTTTACATCTAAACCCTACACTCCTACACAATGGATACATAAAAAAATGTTTATAATTTTCACTTACATACAGTCATCCACACCTCTTAATACAAGAAAGTTTTCTACAACACAGCTAACAACACTGCACAGAGCCACTCAAAACCACAGCAGAACCAACACTCCTAACTCAATTGTTCAGGAAATTGACTTTCCTAAAAATTATCCCCAAAAAATAAAAATAAGTAAAAAAGAAGAAGCAACCCTGTTCAGAGTGAAGGGAACACACCTATAAGTTCCCAGAAGGCACTGGAAACAGGTTCTTCTTTTGTACATGTGCACATTGGTGGAAAAAACTTCTCTGGGTCTTTCAAGATGTGGTTCAAAAACTTTACACTGGCTGCTACTCCTGTGCCCTGACACAGCCCAGGAAAAGCAGCAGAAGAGTTTTTATTGTGTCACTTTCACTGTTCCCCACAAACAGCACCTGAAACAAAGCTGCTCCCCAGGCAGCACCTGAGATTAAACCTCTTTCAGCAGAGGTCCAGACCTGGCCTTCCACAGCTGCCTCTCCACGTTCTTCACATGCCATCTCCCACAAAGGCTGTACCTAGAAGCTGTTTCTATCCTCCTCAAGTGTTCCACTGATATGCTCATTAAGGATTTTACACGGCCTCTTTAGATAACCACTCCTCTGAATAAACCCTGGTGTTTTCCTTGCCTGTGTGGGTTGGGAAACAACAGATAAATCTGGAGAACTGAGACCAATTCAAAGCTTTATAGGCTGCTGCTAAAGGCAAAGGCAGGGTGCCCTAAACTACGAAGAAAATCCTTCAAGAGCATTTACTTATGTATTTTATACTATTTTAACACATATTTGTAGTTCTAAACAGTTACAGTTAATATTTTGCTTAAGTGTGCTTTGACTAAGAAGTCTCTTCAGAATAAAACTAGAATGAAGACCCTATTATCCAAAACCAAAAAGGGTGTTCTTAATTTTGCCATATTGAGTTGCATAATAGTTAACAACAAAAACAACCAAAACAATTCAAAGTAAAAAAAAGACAAAACTAAAAAATCACCGAAACCAAACCACCCCGCCTCAGTGAAACCTTATTTCCATTCATCAGAGAATAAAATGTATCTTGAACAAAACTTGTTCTCCAGGGAAAGAAAAAGGCATGATTAAACATAAAAAGGCAACTTAATTTCAGTTGTTTCCCTAACTATTGCCCAGAATGAGTCTGAATACAGCCACTGGTGTGTGCACCATGTATCCATTCACAACCTGCTCAGCTAAACATAGAAGTTTGTAATCCAGTGTTATGCAGCTTGTCACTAAAAATCTTATAATTACATCCCTGTTTGGATGACTACTGGGTTATTATTGCTCAGCAATAAAGATGAAAGTAGACAATTTATTACTATTTGGCACTGAATGTCAGTCAATTCATCTAAAAAGAACCTATTTAAAAAAGAATAAAAAATGAATAATATCTAAGCTTAGCACGCTTCCGAAAAGTCTATCTGATTATATTGCGTTAGTCGGCAAGGTGGATTTAAAACAATGTATTTGAACTTCACCAGAAATACGGGATCCCAAAGCAGACCAATAGTTGTGAGACAAAACTGAGCTAGCAGAGAAGGGCCCAAAGTGTGTTCTCAGAGAGAGTGTGGATTAGGGGAGGCTGTACGGCAGGGAACACGCTCCACGCCGCTGCAGCCGCTCAGCTCAGCCACGCTCAGGGAGCAGACGGAGAAGTGGGGGCTCTTCGAGGCTGCAGACACAAGTGGGACACAGAGCTGGTCCAGACTGTGGCTGGAGCGCTGTGACACAGCCAGAGTCATCTCATACAGCACTAAAAGCACTCTGTGCAGGAGCTGCTTTGGGCAGGAAGAAATTAGAAAGATGAGTCACCATCAGCTGGCATGAAGGCTCTGGGATGTGACACCTCCGGCCACAAAGTGGGGACCAGTTGTACTGAGCATCAGCAAAACCTTCTTTTCTGTTGTGGCACAGTAAGTATTACATAAAACTGTTCTTCCTGATAAGGATCTTCTGAATTTGTAAGTAAAGCATAGTTTAAAAATAAATAAATAAATAAAAAGCCTGGGAAAAAAACTCGCCATTTCCATTAAATATTAACCTTCTGAAAGAGCAAGTCAGGACTAAAACATCTCTTATCTTAATTAGTTTAGTAGAAATGAATTTAATTTATATTGTAAAGTTGTATTTTCTATTACAGATCCAGGGCAGGAAAGGGCAAACTTTTTAGAACTATCCATTTATATAAAAGAATATTATTGTTTAAAGGATCAGTCTAATAATTTTTTGGTCTTATCTTTAAGCATGGACTTCATTGGTGCTCCTATGTGCATCTTTTGCCAAAAACATTAAGGATTGAGGGATTAAATTCACAGTAAACTGCAAACAAACACAAAACAGCTTTTCAAACATTGGTATATTGACTTGAGTAGTCTAATAGTGGCTGGAGCTTTGTCTCCATCTAATTTGACCTTCAGTTTAGTTTGACCTCTCAGGCAAGAAAGTCTAGACATTGACCTGGATTGAACTCAACATTTTCCCTTTTCTGGGTTGTTTTAAATAATTTTAAGCACACAATCAGCTAATACAGCTAACACCATGACTTTCTCTAACAGTAAAACTGTTCACAAGAAATTTTCTTTGACAGCAGAAACAAAAATGTCAGTATTTGACAGGAAAATGCCAAAAACATGTCCATGTATGAAAAGTTGATGTGTATATATATATATATATATATATATATATACACACACACACAAAAGAAATAAAACTGTTCTTTAAAAAGGCAAAGAAATGCAACTATTAGTCCCCTCAAATCAATAACCACTGGTAATCTCTGTGACCTAACAAGAGAAAGCGCCTCTTCAATTCTTTCCTGCAGCTTGGACTTTTAGTGTGAAATATTAAAAGTGAAAATACAGTTCAGTTTAATTACAGGAAAACATTACTAGTGGTGTTCATGTGTTAATTCTCCCCATGCTACACAAGCAGTTGAAATCTAATGGCACAGAAAGACCATTATTTTAATTATCCCTATAAAAAGTAAGCATGTAGAGGACTAAAATGTTATTGTTTCCTATGAGCACTGTCTTAGTATAAATGGCTTCTTTAAAAAGCAGAATAAAAATTCAAACATTATCTGGACCAAAACTTTTTCTTTAAAAAACATGCATGTTAATAATTGGATTAAAAATTACTTCTTTAAGTTCTCAGGTGTTGCCAGGACAGTAAGAAACCACAGCTAGAAAAGTTTTCCTCTCAAAATGAATTAAAGCTTAGACCTCACAGCTGGGTTTTTGAGTATCATGCAATCTATATGGGTATTTTAATGTAAAACTAGTTTTTATTTATTACTCAGCAACTAGAAACCACAGCGTGTGGGCCAAGCCAAATTAATCATCAGCCTGGTGACTGACTTGCCAAGGCACAGGATAATGAGGCTCAAATACATTGTTTGGATATATTTTAAATCTTGACAAAGCAAGAAATGCTCCTTATCATTAAGTTGTCATGCCCTTGTAAAAACTGACTTTACCTAGCACTTATATAAACCCCTTAGAAAAGTACCAGTCATTATTCTGTACAGTGGTTCTGTACCAGTTGAATGACAAATACACATCTTAAAGAAAGAACCACCTTTCTCAATTCCTCTGAAGTTTGAAGAAAAACTTTTGAGTCTCTACAACTACTGTAAACTATTACACTTACCTAAAGTAACCGTACTAACAGGTGATGGTACTCTTTCATTAACTCTGCCCTTAATAGAGACTGTGGTTTAATTACAACAGATTTTAAGCAGATTTTCCATAAAGCGCCCTGTGAGGATGTTGGATGGCTACAGAGACTTAATGATAGCTTTCATTCTGTATTGTTACAGCAAAGGTTTATACTGTTAAATTGCTAGAAGGCTGCTACTACTCGACTTTACTTCTCTAGGACACATGTATTTTGAATGTCTTTGATCTTACATAATCTTCTAACTACACAACTAAACCTTACAAACAAAGTCTCCTTTAATTCTGTGTTCCTGCATTTTAATTCTGTTATAATACCTGTTTCCTCCACATAATACAAGATTCTGTAAATTTAAACAAGTACAAGCCAAACATGATATATAAATATTTAAATATTTATGCACTCACATACACATACACACAGACAGTACTTGCCATTACATTCTGAGCATTTTAGAAGGACACAACGCTTAAGCATGAAGTAAAAAAAAAGCCATAAAAGCACATATTAAGACATCATTACTATTAAATATCCCAAAATTGCTACAAAGAAATGTTTACACGAGCATCCTAACAAGAAGTGTTGAAAAAGGAGTCTGGTTCAAAGGCAGAGAGTTAAGAGCTCAATTCGCACCCATTAGGCATCTTATTTCAATTTCAGTCTGGGTGCAGGCAGGAGACAAACCAGTCTCTTGTCCAAGTGGCACTCCACGGCAGGTGTAGCAGGGACGCGCTCCGGTGTCAGCACACGCTGCTACATTGTCTGAGCGCTGGATGTGAGACATGCCAGCAATCCCTGCCTCCACAGCCAGCAATTTATTATCGACAGCAATTCCCAAACAGCTCAATCGCAGAGCTACGCGTCAAACACCAAAGCGCTTCTGTGTTTATTACCTTCGCAAACAACAAAATATCACCGTCCCTCAGTGCTTCCCGCAAATCTGCAGCAATGATGCAAAGCAGCATTTTTTTTTAATTCCCTTTCGGAATACAAATGCCTGCCTTCTATTGCTGCCTCTTCCTGACCGAGACGCACTGTGGACAATAGTTTCTGAATCAGCGATACCTTCCCACACTGTTGCCAAAACACTGAAGAAATAAATAATAACATTGCACTACAATCTCGGGAGAAAGGGGAGGAAAGAAAGTAAATAAAAAAAATTTAAACCAGCAGTTTAAAAACAAAACAAAACAAAGACAACATTAAAACACCGTGAAAATATAAGAAATACCAGCGGTTAAGGACGAGCACTAATGGGCAGAAAGGCGGCAGTTATTGCAGAGGCACAGAGAATCCTCCTTCCCTGGAACTCATGCAACTAATGACCTCTCCAAGTGCTGAATTCCGCCGCTCGGCACGAGCCCGCGCACCGCCGGCTGTGACACACACACACACACACACACACACACAC
>NC_031782.1:12879649-13019464 GCF_001522545.3 Parus major | reverse complement strand
CAGGTCCCGGCGCCCCGTGGAGGCGGTACGGGCCGGGAGCGGATCGGGCCGGGAGCGGATCGGGTCAGGAGCGGTGCGGGCCGCGAGCGGATCCGGTCCCTTGCCGCCGCCGCCGCGCAGCCCGAGGAGCGCCCGGGGACAACAACAAAATCTGGGCAAGGGAGATTAAAAAAAAAAAATAAAAAAATAAAAAGAATTGTTAAAAAATCGCTTCCATCTTTTTGCCCTGGCAGTACCAGATATTGAATTATAACCGTTCCAACTGTTGTCACTCCTGCAGAACAGAATTGCTTTAGCCTCAAACATCACATTGTATGTAATGCTACTTCCAAAGTGTGAGCAGAATACTTTTCTATCTTTTCTCTGAAATAATTAAACGTTGACTAATACTGAATCTTTAATTTCTCCCTCCACATTTCCACACATCTGTCAGACCACCAATGACACTAAAAACACGTGTGTTAAAGCAAAGTAGATCAGGAAACAAAGTGTCAAAGTACAAGGCACAAGCTGTAAAACTTTATACACATTCTTGGCAAGGCCAGGAGGAAAGTAGCAGCTGAAATTAGCCAGGAATCAGCAAAAGGAGTGAAAAGGAGCCTTGCACGTGGGCAATGCACAGCAGCAGGGCTAAGGGTGCCACAGAACAATTTCATGACTATATTCCGTATCATAAAAAAATTCAAATCATAGAGAAATGCAGTAAACTGGAGCACATTGTATTCGCTGTAGCTGGGGAAAGTGCACTGTAAATTTCTGATTAGAGAGAAACTACAGCAGAGTTAATTTTCCAACTGCAATTGTAGTTTAGTAACTGTCAACAAAGAGCAAGAGTTTTAAGGGGCAATCCAGAAACCAGCAGGGCAGCATCTCTCAGCTTTTCAAGGTTAATTGAGAAAAGGGGAGAACAGAGCATACTGGTAGAGCTTGGTAAATTGCATGCAATGCTGTCACTTGAGGACTACATCTATTTACAGGAGTGAAGATCCACAGAACCACAACTTCTCCCTGGCCTCATCTCTTTCCATGGCATTTCAGACATTTCAAGATGTGTCCTTGTCTCTGAAGATGTGGTCAAGATTTTAATGTATGTGTGGTGATGTGTTGATTCTGCAGAGAAACTTCTGTACAGATATACTGTGACAGTCATTTTACTGGAAATATTTCTGCTTGAAAATAAACTAGATTGCAAAAATGAATGCTAGAGAAGTGTTTAAAAGACTGTTTGCAGTTAAGTAATGACTTGTCCCTGTCAGGAAAGAAAGACAGAATTATACTGAGCTTGGAAGCAAATCTTGTCAAACTACATTTTGATGGATGCAGGTGTCAGTGAAAAAGGTAATGGAAAGCCTGTAATAGCAGTCCATAAAGCATTTAACTTGATGCTTATGATGATTAAGCAAATTAACAAAATTCAGAATTCATTGTGCTCATACAATCTAAAGATATTTGGAAATCTTCACCTCATCGGAGTGGCATACAGAATATTACAAAGCTGCTTAAACAGACCAGTGATTTGAGAGAGATCAAGCAAATGGTTTATTAAATGCCATGCAGCAAGGGTTTGTTGCTGGTCAATTATGATGGATATGGGTTAATGGCACAGACCAATCCAGTTGCCTTGGTAAGGTGGCCTCATTTGTTCGACAGAGCTGGTGAAGTCAAGGTCAGGCATCTAGTGAAAAAGAACACGGATGACATTTCAGGTTGGGAGATTGTTTTCTGGAAGGCAGTTTACAATAAACAGCATTAGTTTGTCCTGGTGAATAACTGAGTACATGCTCCCACTGTTATGGGTTAGTGAAGATGACAGCTGGGAGTGGATGGCAAGAGTACCAAAACAGAAATAACCAGAAGTTACATGTCGAGGCAGTATCAGCAAGACCGATGTGGGAATACTGGCTTTGTGTCCACATTCAGGATTAATGTTAACTATATAAATCCAGAATATCTGAGAGACAGTTAATTTAGGTTTCAAAAGGATAACTGTGTCTCTCCCTAAAGTGAGTGTCCTAAGAGAAGACAGGGAACCGTGCTCTCTCTTCCTCTTGTTCTGTTTAAATTGATCTTAGATTCCTTTAGATGTGGTGGTACAGCTTCAATGGAACACAGGTTTGTTCCCATCCCTTTAATCTGCAGGTAAGGGTATTCTCCAGGGAGTGAATATGCATGAGGCTGCAGAGAATAACCCAAACACCTAATTTCCTGAGTTAGGTCTCTAACTACCAGATCAGTTAGTAAATGGTGACCACAGGCTACTCTTCCTTTTGCACATTTTAAATACATTAGCTCTGTTTAGTTCTTTGGAGGAAAGAATGTGCATGCCTACCTTCAAGAACAAGTCCCAAGCAGTGAATCTGAAGTGAATATAAGTCCATTTCTTCAGCTTTTATGAAGGTGCCTGAGGAATGGGACTGCAGCTGTGTCAGTGCCCCGTTGGCTGCATCAAGGCTGCTCCATGGCTGAGCTGCTGCAGAGGCACAGCCTGGAGCCTGCATGTTCCCAGCTCCAGTCCTCAATGCCTTCGGGGGATCTCTCAGAATTGCCTTGTCACTTACAGAGCCTGCTGACATGAGAGCATCTTGTCCACTTTCAGAAGGGCAATGGCTCTCTCTTTTCCCACGTCTTTGAAAAATTGACCTTCAATGTGATTTGAAAGGAAAGAAGAAAGGAGGCAACAAGAAAGATTAGCAGTTTACCAGTGGTAACTGCTGAATGCTTGTCCCCTTGCCTTTTAAGCACACGTTTGAATTTTCTAACCTGGAACTGCTGGTTTTTCAGTGTGTTCCTATACATCATTATTTCTCTATTAGTATGTAGGTGCTCCACCACACACACTGCTCTAGCTTGATCAAAACAGGCATGATAAAAGGATTTCTGGAAGCTGATGCTATATACATTATACAATGAAGGTGAAATTTTAGGAGTGCAGCTTGTTAGTAATAGGAATATTTTACCTATGAGATGTACATTCTTAGACTTAAAATAGGATCTTTCTGAAAGTTACATTGCATCTCAAATGTAAGTTATGGGATCAATGGAGTGGTTACCTGGGGGAAGTTCACTGGCTGGCATCACACAAGAGGTCACTTCAGCCGATAACCATAATTTATTCCAACTCTGTAAACTGGAAATTGTGAAATGCAATGATCCATTTTAACAACACAGGACTCTTCAGAATAAAGAGAGAGCTTATCTTCCTGAACAATGCCTCTCAAATGTTTTAATGTGTTGTAAAGAGGATTATTTTAATTAATTGGTACAATTTCTCACATTTATTATATATACTGCAATATCATTAGTCAGGCATGGAACTGCTCCTGATTTAAATGTCCAATTTTCATTTTTAAACCTATGTCTGCAATTACATAGTAAGAAATAATGGGGAAAAAAATACACATGTGAATATCTCTGTGTTCCAAGGAAGTAACCACATCATGGTATGGGAGAAGTAGCTGTGTATCATGCAGTGAACACCTAGCAGAGAAGGAGTGGCATGATACAGACTTTTAACACACTGGAACTAGCATCTTTGGTAATTAAGTGTGGTGTATGTTTGACATTGTAATGAGGGAGTTTGTGTTACCTCCTAAATATTGCCAGAAGCTGTGTGTAATGAAGCAAACTAATAGAAAATAAAGGTGTTGGAATTGTACTAATATTTTCAGGTAGTTACCAGTCTCTTTAATCTCTTTAGCCTTTTTTTTTTTTTTTTCACTCTCCTTCCCTTTTTCCATTACAAGCCCATCCACCTTGTAAGAACGATATCCTGTCTTTGAAGTGGCTCAAATGGAAGCACCTAGCAGGTAGAAAGCCACTTGCAATGTGCTTGAACAGCTCTCAACAATGCAAAGCCATCAACAAGGTTGCAGTTTTGGAAGAAGAAGAGGAAATAAAACGATGGAAAGTCTTTCCACCTGCTCAGTGGAAAGTTAAGAAAATGCGAAATCTTTCATAGATGTGGAACACTGTTGTACTTTGAGGAATTGCTGTCTGCAAATGAGCACGTTCAGTATGTGCAGCCATCCCCAGTGGATGCAAAGCTCACCAGAACGTCACCTGTGTGCAGTGGTGTGTGTTCTGTGTGCAAGAAACTCTGAATTTACACACCTGACCTCTTTTTTCCCTATAGCTTACCACATATAGTTGAAAGGAATTTGGAAGAATATGGCTGTCAACCAAGAGTAAAGTGGATTAGTACCAGCTGGAAACAAATGATGAGTCTTTGTTCGTCTGGCTGACCAAGAGGAGAATTCACCAGTCACTGAAAAGAATTTTTGTGTTTAAATTGTCCAGCTTTCAGGAAAAAACACATTGTGGGTGTTAAAATTAGGTGTCACTGTTGAAGAGTTGGAAGGATGCACTGCTTCCACAGTAGTTAGTGTGCTGAGAATGCTTATGTGATAATCCTAAACCACTAATACAAATGTTAAACTGAACACATAAATATCAGGGCCATTCTTACTCTGTGCAGCAGGACCCAGCTCTCTTACCTTCTTCTGGCCCACCCAAGTACTGGAGTCATACTGGTTGCTAATGACTTTTTAGATGCCAGTTCCCAAATGCTGAAATCTATATTGTTGTTGCTGTTATAACATACATGGGAGACACAGTTATTAACTAGTCCTCAGTTTGGTTTTGCAAGCTCCTGTCTGAGTATAATTGCAATGTTAATTCTCAGCCATTTTAATGATTCTGACACCACAGAGGATGAACAGTTTCACTTGTATTCCTGATGTAATTACTGAGATGTTGTAGCCATTACATTAAGAAAAACTATTTGCTTTATGCACTTGTCTGTATATAGAAATGCCTTTGCTTTCTGAGAGTGGGAGAAAATGCCATCGGGTGATTATGATAAAAACCATGGAGGTCAGGGGGTGTTCTGGATGGTAACAATGCACTCACTGACAGAGTGAGCCAGGGATAAAATCAACATTGAATTCTGATGTCAGGAGTGGTTTTAGCTCAGCTCTGCAGAAAGTGGTATTGGTGTGGATGAGGTACCCCACAGACACACACTCTGCATGAGATGGAATGAGGCTGATTTTAGGTAAATGGCACCACACACAGACAGTTCTAGTACCTAGTCTAAGATCACTTAAATTGGTTTAGCCACGAGAAGAGGTAGAATAATATATCTGAAACAATATACAAAAAAAAAAAAAAAAAAGCAAGTAGGAAGGTGTAAAGGATGAAGTCGCTATTTTACATAAGATTTTAATTACTTCAGTCAGTCCAAGATTTGAAGCCTGCCCCAAAATCAAAGTTAAGTTTGCAGTCTGCTTCAGCAGTGAGCCTGTGAACTGGTACATTCAAATCATCTACTGGAAGGTGCATGTGAAAATGCAAGGAATGATTTGGGACACAATGATGAGATCAAAAAAAAAAAACCAAAACAAAATAAAACAAAATCCCAAAACAAAACAAAAAACCAACAAGCAAACAAAAAAAAAAAGAACAAAAAAAAAACCCACAAAGCAAAACTAGAAGTGGGCAATACATAAAACAGGATGTGAAGTTTGTGACAGTTTGCCTTCTGAGTGATGCACATCTACCCCTATATGAACTGCCAGTGCAAGCTTCACCAAGAGACTGAGGGAGGAATTGAGGGGGAGGGCAGTGAGAAGTGGAATTACTTGTCTAAAAATACTTTTACAGATCATTGAATATTTTAACTTTCATAGGCTCACTTACCATTATAAAATAGAATTTATTTTTTTTTTCATTTCCTTAGTACACAAGAACTATCAAGAGAATGAAAAATACCAGTTAATAATAAACTAACATACTTATTCAGAGCTGGGATAACTTTTTTTTCCAACAGGTAGCATGAGTTTTGTTGTAAAAAGATTGCCCAGCATTTTTAATAAAATAATTAAATATTAGAGATGGGTCTTTAAGGAAGCTGTTAGCTAATTTTCCTTTTGCTCTGTTCAACCTTAATTCTGCCCCATCTTTCATTGCTCACTTTTATGTTCTGTGCCTTCTTATGCCTTCTTTTCTTTTAATGCAAAGTATTTCCTTGAAAAGAAGTTCCATACAAGCACACAAAAGTATTCAGCTGCTTAATTTATCTTCTGTCAAAATCCAACAACTCCATTCAGGATCAGAGCCCTTTTTTTGCTACTGACTAAAGAGGATGACACAGTCCTCTCTCTGTGAAGGTCGTGGTTTAAGTGTCTGATTTCCTGAATACTGTATGAAAGAAGGATGATGAACTTAGCTGTTATCAGCTACTTTGTGTGAGGAAAGGTGCAAGATAAAGAGGAACTTTTCATGCCTGATCTCCTTTCATTATCGGTTGTGTTAAACTGCACTGAGCACTCCCTGAGAAGCCCAATATTTAATGCATTGGCTAGAGCAGCACTGGGCAATAGATTTATAAAGTGATATGGTAGACACAGTTTACTTGCTGTAAATATGTATAATGCAAAGAAACATGTCCATTTATCACTTCTACCAGTATGAACTCCTGCAGTGCAAAAAGAAATTAAGGCGGCCATAGAAGAATGGGAAGTTTGAGGAGGAAATATGTTTTCAGGGATGTATAAACTACAATGTCTGTTTTAAGGTTACAAAAAGACCAATAATCACAAATGAAATGCCTAAATGCTAAAACACGTTTTTTAAACTGTAGATAAAAAGGAAAAAATAAACCAAAGCTGCAATGAAGGTTTTATTTTGTCCGGATGTTTTATAAAATTGAAATTTAAAGTGCTGAAAAAGGGAAGAGAATGCAAGTTATCCAAGGAATAAAGAGAATATTTACTCAACAAGATTAATTTAATGTGTGTTTTCTTTTCTGTTGTTTTCATATTTTAATACATATATCTCATTTTAAATGTGTCATGTTTGCCATATAAAATCTGCCAACTTAGTGATCTACAATTTCCTTCTAGATTTAATGTCACTTCACTGTAATTTTGCTGTATTTTCAAACAGTTTCGTTTTCTGTGCTCATTAAAGCCATCATTTCTTTGCCCCAAAGGAATTTGTAAATGCTGATTAACACACTCTAACACCAAGACTTGCTAAGCAAGTTATTTTATTCTTCCCATTCTCTTCCAAAAGCATGTAGGTATACCTCAGTTATTTAAAATACTTTTTTCAGTGCTCTCACATTATTCAGTGTAAAATGTGAGAATGGCAGAAGTTTCACACTGATACACTTTTGCAGAACTGACATTTGTGAAACTGTATTATTATATGTTCTCTGCATTCTCCTGTCCTATTAGTGTTAAAAAGGTGCAGGGGACCCTTTGTACTATTCCTGTCATAAGCTATTCCCAGGCTAATTTCTGATTTCATGAAAAAAAAGGAGGTGTAAGCTGAGACTGTCAGATCCTCAATGAGAGCATATACATGGGATATAAAGGTACCTCAAAAAGAGAACTTAAAATTCTTTCACTGTCTCCTGAGGAACCTGAAACTTATTTTACTAATACCAATATTACATTTTTCCTAATTATCACTATTGAAATAGTAAACTGAAATAGAAACTCTGCAATATAATATATTCAGTATAAAAACATGTACAAAATAAAATTAAATATAGAAAATCAAATGCAGTCTTTACATTGTTAATAAGATTCTGGAACTGGAATTCACTCATCCTTGAGTTCATTATACACAATTTATCCTGAGAATGCTGCAGTCTCTCAGGTCTGATGACCTGCTTCACTTACAGAAAAACTGACTTTTCCAGTGTTCCAAATAAATATGACTCTAAATATAATTAAGAATATGTGGCTGTTATGTAAGAAGACACAATCCATACTAATTCATTCATGTTCAGATTCAAACACATGTCTGACAAAGGGCCACACAAAACTCGGTGTCTTTCCGTGACACCGATTGTTACTCCTGGCATAATTAAGCTTGCCTCTGGCAATTAATCACCTTGACTGCCAACAAATAGTGTATTTATCTTCATTAGCTTCCTGCATGGGAGCCTTTCCTTTATGCCGTGGAACAGGAGCTCCAAACACCCCTTTGGCTGCTGAAGGGACGAAAATTTCATGGAAGGGACATGGATTTCCTGCAGGGACGTGTATTCCATGGCTGGGATGTGTATTCCATGGCAGGGATGTGTATTTCATGGAAGGGACACAGATTCCATGGAAGGGATGTGTATTCTTTGGAGGAGACATGTATTCTGTGGAAGGGAAATTAATTCCATGACAGGGACGTGCATTTCATGGCAGGGACCTGTATTCCATGGAAGGGATGTGTATTTCATGGAAGGGATGTGTATTTCATGTCAGGGATGTGTATTCCGTGGTAGGGATGTGTATTCCATGTCAGGGATGTGTATTCCATGGTAGGGATGTGTATTCAATAGCAGGGATTTATATTTAATGGAAGGGATGTGTATTCCATGTCTGGGATGTGTATTTCATGGCTGGGATGTGTATTTCATGGCTGGGATGTGTATTCCATGGCTGGGATGTGTATTCCATGGCAGGGATGTGTATTCCATGGCNCAGGGATGTGTATTTCATGGCTGGGATGTGTATTCCAAGGAAGGGATGTGTATTCCATGTCAGGGATGTGTATTCCATGGAAGGGATGTGTATTTCATGGCTGGGATGTGTATTTCATGGCTGGGATGTGTATTCAATAGCAGGGATGTGTATTCCAAGGAAAGGATGTGTATTCCATGGCAGGGATGTGTATTCCATGGAAGGGATGTGTATTCCATGGCTGGGATGTGTATTCCATGGAAGGGATGTGTATTCCATGTCAGGGATGTGTATTTCATGTAAGGGATGTGTATTCCATGGCTGGGATGTGTATTCCATGGCAGGGATGTGTATTCCATGGCTGGGATGTGTATTCCATGGCTGGGATGTGTATTCCAAGGAAAGGATGTGTATTTCATGGCAGGGATGTGTATTCCATGTCAGGGATGTGTATTCCATGGCAGGGATGTGTATTCCATGGAAGGGATGCAGGTTTGGAGCAGGACTGCCCCTTGGGGAGGGGACCAAAGGCAGTCCCCGCTCTGCAGGGCTGGGCTGGCACTCTGTACATTACATGTGACTCCACAGCCATAGGAAACCCAAGCCTATTTAAGACTATGATTTTGCATTTTCAGCCTCCTCATATATTTTAATGAAAGACAAACAGAATCATGGACAGTGCAAATTATTTTTCTCAAGTGAGAAAGAAAAGAAAGGATGCCAGACTAATTTATTTGCTTTTGTTTGCATCTCCTTTTCCATGATTATCTTAACAAATGAGTTTACTAGCAGGAATGTTTGGTAAAATAATGAAGCAAATATTGTTAAATATTGTGATTATTCATAGCAGAACCTATAAGTCATGTTTCTCCAATTGGAAAAGAGAAATGTGTTGCACAACCTACATACCCATTCAAAAAGAGCTTGAATATTCAAAAAGCTCTGCTTATGAATGAATTACATAAAAAATTATGCAGAGATATTATTCAGCAAACAGTTTGAACATATACATCAGAAAAACTAGTTTGTTTGGAAAACTTGCAAACACATAATGGAGCAATGAAATTATTCATTATGAATTATTTGCACAGCATCTGTCTTACTTTCTCATGTTAATTGCCTCTGCTAAACCACATTTTCACCCCCTCAGTATGTAAATTTAAATGATTTTGCATATTTTCTGAATATCCAGTAAATGCAAGTTTCATTACCTTTCCGCTAACATTTTTTTCTCTCTAATTGTACTGGCATTTATATAATTTTAAAATTTGACCTATCAGCTTCCTGTAGATTGCAACCTTTTCCTCTGGATTCTGAGTATTGCCTAAAAAAAAAAAAACACATCTAAAAAAATTAAACCCATGCACATTGGCTGCATTTCTGAAAGATCTCGTAAGGTATGTGTTAATTCCCACTGTATTTATAAAAGCTAGGGCTTGTTTTTAATCACAATGCTTTAAATGTAATTATTATAAATCTAGAACATGACCCACAATTGACTGGAATTAACAGAGAGAATTTTACTGACCTCTCAGAGCCTCCAGCAGGCCCTTTACAGGAACTGGGAGATGTATCACCACATCTTTTTGTGCTTCTTCAGAGGTACCACTCTCATGCAGAATTATTCATTCTACAAATTCAAACTTATATATCAGGCAGTCTGACTTCCTGTAAAAATATCTTTTTTTTCCCCCTGAATTTTGTGAAATTTTGATTCTTAGACCACTGACTCATGTTGTCTCTCTAAGAAACACCTTGAGAAGAAAATGTACACATGGCATCCTGTCTTTTCTTTGCTGTCACTTCATACCACCAGCAGAAATAAGTGTCTTGTCCAAAGTTGTCTGTTCTTCAAAAATAAATGCAAGTTTAACCCCTCAGGCCTGCCAACAGAAACGACCCCCTGGCAAAATCTGTCCCCCTGGGTCACTGGGAATGGGCCAGCCAGGAGAAGCCTCAGGACTGTCTCTCATCATTGTCTCTCTTATCAGCACACACTTTGTCAGAGACCTGCAGAGAGCTCAGTGCTGTGCTCAGAAGCCAAGCTCTATGGGAAGTACAAATACACACTTTCCTAATGGCATTAAACCTGTTTAGGAGTCCATGCTCACTGTACCACAAAACACGTAACCCCTGAAATTATTCTTCATTTGTATTTTATATTGAGGTTACAAAACACTGTGTTAACATGGGTAGAACTAAACAACCTTATTCATTTATTTGCTGCAGGCAAAAACCTGGCTGAATGCTTACAGGAAGTGTTTTGCAACATCCATTAGTCCTTTGCCAAGGCACAGGAAGCAGATATTATAGCCTGCACATTACTACTAAAAACTCAAGTGTTCTAGCATCCTAGTGGATTACAGCAGAGGAAAATAAATCATTATATAGTGTTATGATACGGTATTTTTGCATCAATATGAAATGTCACTGACTTGTGCTGTACAGGTATTTGTGGGTCATACCAGAATTTCTGTCATGAGAAGTTCCCAGGGTATCACAGAGACCTCAGCAGTATTTTCTGCTGCTGATCCATGCACCCTTCTGTGCTGTAATGCACCAGGCCTGGCTGTCAGATCACATCTGAAATGAGCAGCACCAAAACAAAATTTTGGGCCTAATCTTCAGCAACTTTTTTTTTTTTTTTTGTAATATACCTTTAGGCTACTAAACACATCTATAGGTTTCTCCTCAGGACAGGATGTGTTGTCCTGTATGCTTTAGCAGTTCAGTGAGCTGAGCTGATTCAAATGAGCCTTGAAATGTTAAATACAACTTGTAATATCAAACGCTCTCATATCAAATAATTTTCTTCCTGTGGATCCTAGGGAGATTAAGGACTCATGCAGTGACTGAAATGTCCACTACTTACATCAAATATCTCAGCACTGGCTGTATCATTATCTGCTCACCGGATGGAGGAACAGCTGGAAAATACAACAGCAGCACTTCTGAATTTATTTGTAAATCAAGCATAAGGAGCATCTTTCAGGCCCATACGGCAACAAGTGAATGTGAAATGTTGAGTAACTGTGTCAGAGTGTGACCAAAGCCTTCTGTGCACATCCTTGAGGTGATGTTTTCTTGTAACTGGTGTAGAAATTAATTTTTGGGGGAGAGCAAACTAAATGCAGTATGGCTGCAATTCAGATTTTCCTTCCGTCTGCTTATCTCAAAGCCCAGAGAAAGAAGTTGTCTCTGTTGTTTTTCTGGTTTTGCTTTCATATCTTGCAGCAGTGTCTGTTTCCAGCTTTGTTACCTTCCTTTCCTTCTCACCTGAATTAAATCAGGTTTGAATCATCCAAAATGCCTTCACCCAAACCATCCTGTGTGTTCAGATTGAAGAGTGGGAACTATCTGTAACTTCTCAAATTCTTTTTCTTCTCTCACTTTTTCTATACTTCTGTATTTTTCTTTCCTCCTGGATTTCTCAGTCCCCTTTGGGCTGAGCTCCTTTGGGATCCTCCCTCGTGGGCAGTCCCACTTATCTCAGTCCTCTGGGTTTGAGAAAACTCCCAAGCTCATTAGAATCTTGTGTCTCACGTTTATTAGAAGGTTATTACAAAACTTGGCAGGTCTCTCCAGACTATCTGCACAAGTTCAATTCACCACAACCTGGCTCATTTTGCTCTGATGGTACAAAATAGCCCTGAACCACATGGCTGCCTCATCTTTATATCTATTTTTACCCTATTAACTACTGACATGTGTATTTTTTTATATATTTTAACAAATAAGTTTTCTATATCTACTTACGTAACTAAAACTGCAACTACCTCTAAACCAATCATTCTTTGTGCTCCCAAAAGCTGCAGAATCATGGAGAAGAAGGAAGAAGAAGAGGTAAAAACCACACCTTTCTTCCTCCATTTTTACTCCATGTATTAAACCCCTCTAAAATCTATATTTTTCACCTCAGTGGCATACTAAACATTCTACTACTTTCTACTTAATTTTTTATAAATCCTGGTTTACCCAGGGATATTTGGAAGCCTTTCTGTCAATGGCAAATAGGATTGATAATTTTTTGGAGAACAGGACAAACAGAGAAAAGTCTCTCCATTTCTGGATTCCTACACTATCAAGACATTTGCTGCCTCTTTCCCCCACCTTTGCTTTGCAGAAGAGACACAGAGAAGGGTTCTGGTTCTCCTTGAGCTCCCAGCCCTGCTCTGTTTGCCAGTGCAGCCCTCGTGTCCCTGTGCAGGACACCAGTGCTGGGCTGAGCTGGCTCTCGTGCCCAAATCCTGGCACATCCTTACTGACACACATTTTTGTGCTATAATTAACTTAATTATCATATCATAATAAAGCAGTACGATTTCGATCTATGCGCTTCACGGTGCCCTTATAAAACCCAAATATTTAGAAAGGTAATTAGTAAGTAACTCAGTGTGAAAACTGGGAGGTTGTGTTTTCCAGGACTGAATTTCTCATTGGAAATACAGTCACACATAGGATCAAATGGTTCTGGAGATGCTGTTTGAAAAACCCTAGGAATGGCAATAGACTGTAAGTGGGCAGACCTCAGTGTTGCCAAAAATTAAAAGAATTATATTTGCATATAGAAAATAATCTTTTCTAAATAAAATTTATTTAAGGATCCTGGTTTCAGGAGAAAATGTTGATTCTGCTATGGAATAATTGTTAACTGCGTAATGACAGTCACAGCATACAGAAATGAGTAGGGAGTACTTTCATGGAAAGCATATTGTCATTTTCCTTGCATTGAAAGTCAAAGGCAATTAAAACATAATTTAATTAGAGAATATCTTATCAGCTGTAAAAAGTAAAATTGATTGATATGCAGTGTAGGGATAACTTGGCTGCTGCTATTTGTAAAGTGATGCTGAGGCTGACAAATTAGTCACTTGGTTTTTTTATTTGATAATTTCATGTATTTTTATATTTTCTTTAACCACTGAAAGCATTTAATTAGCTAATGTTTGATTGCTCATTGTTTGGAAATGGAAAATGTTACAACTGTATTGTGATTTGAAGAGTTGTTGGCCTTGAGATTAAGCATCTTGCATGACTACATCCTGCTCTCTCATTACTAAAAATATTTATCTGATAATAGGATTTTTCCTATGATTATTTTTGTCTGTGTTACCATCCAGTAAGATGTTTTAGTCTCCAGCTCAAACATCACATGAAGCTGGAAACAGGTCAGCATAGCTCAGAGCAGCTCCAAATCACTGAGCAATCTCCTCACTTGGAAGAATCCGTATCCCTTACCCAAGGGCTGAATTTGGCCATGCAAGGAGGAGCCAATAAGGAGGGATGAACACTGACACACCAGTAAACCTATTTCTATTTTTAAAAAGCCACAAAACAAAACAGATAGCAAATTTATTTTTTTTTAAAACATCCCTCTTACTTTCATTAAACCAGAAATTTGTTCTCAATCATTAATTCAGTAAAAATTTGCAGGGTGGTTTGAGTTAATAAATATTAATAAAATACCCAGGTGTCTGTTCTTTTCTGTTCATTTATTCTTTAGAAAAGGGAGAGTTGATGACATGGCTTCATGGTTTTTTGGCTATTTCTAATATTTCTGTTCTGCTAAGAGAATATAAGCAGACTAATGTCCATATGGATTCCGAATTAATGCATTACTTCCCTCAGAATAAGTGCTTCTACAGGAAAATCCTAGGACACTTTCAAAGAACTGGTAAATAAATTCATTAAATAAATAATTTAAATTAAAGCAGTCTCCAACACTTTACTAAAACCAGATGCCAGTGCTTTAGGGGTGGGACTCCTGAACTTTGTAATGCCTATGTCCATAAAACTTCTACTGCATTTGTAGAGATTAACTAGGTGAAGTAAGACATTAATCTTTGCTTAACTAAAATAATATTTTCAAGGTGGATTTTTTGGTTTTGTCTTTTGGGGGTTTTTTTGGGGTTTTTTCGTGGTTTTTTGTTTGTTTTTCTTTAAAGGTTGCAGGTCAGTTTGGTTTCTTTTTCAAATACAAATCCATTCTTCTTGGGTCTACCAAAATCTTTCTGGAGTGTGGCAGCTGTGGCATTTCCCTGCCAGGCATTTAGTCCTGTGGAGCCAAATTCTTCTGGGAACTTCTTTCAAAGTGGAGACCCATAACAATTGAATATGATTAATAAGGTAATTTCTGCTTTGCTCAAGGAAAGGATACCAGTGCACATGTACACCTTTTTGTACTAGAATCAATTTCAGAGGATAGTTTTTCATATTAAATAGGTTATGAATAAGAATGGTCTCATTTAGATGCAAGAAAATATACAGAATTCTATATAAATATTCTAACGCTCTGAGAAGGGAAAATAATTTGAAGAATTAACTCATTAGGTCTAACTTCACAGTGATACATTTAATTAAAAAAAAAAAAAGATAACCAAATCAATTAGCTGTTTCTCAGATTGTTGGAGATGACTGTTCCAGGTATATCAGGTGTTACATGTATATGTATAAAAGATATATAATATATATAATAATAACTCAATTGCTTCTATGTGAACTGGTTGAAACAGGTTATTTAATTTTAAAAAAAATCACAAAAAAAGCTGTAAAAAACCAGCACCATGTTACTGGAGATTCATAAGAACACTGCCAGGGATGTGTATTAACTACACAGTCTCTTGTAGTTTAAGATGTCCCTGCTCAGGGCAAGGGGTTGGCTCAGATGACCTTTAAAGGTCTCTTCCCACCCAAACTATGTGATGATTCGATGATTCTCTGAACTAATACCAGAGATTAATTTAAAAGTGTGTGAACAAAACCACTGAAAAAGTCTTTAGCTGCAAACAAAAGGGATGTTTCATAAAAGCCATACAGTTATTATGTCAAAATATTAAAGAAATAAACCAAGAATTTTTTATTTCACCAATTAACAGTAATCAGCAAGCAATAGTTACACAGCCTAATAAAATACTTCTCACTTTTGCTGCTCGATATAAACATCTCTGCCCTTCACATACTTTGTACCATGAAGTTATTAAAAATACCTGAAAGCAGTAGGTTTGTCAAAAAGGCATGATAGCCTTTAAATAAGTAACAAAACAACTTCTCAGAAGTGATGGCAGGCATCAGCAGTGCTCACAAACTGTTAGCTCCCCTCCAATTAATTTTACAAGATACTTAAAGCTCTCGTGATCATCTGTGGAGATAAAACCTGCCCCAATCTGTGCATGAAGGTGCCATTGTTTTCCTTGTTGCTGTTAAAAATATTGTACATTGGATATGTATGTAAAAATATTGTAATGTAAAAATACTGTCATTGTTGAATGAGGGTGTCAAGAATTCAAGAAAAAAATGCCAGTTTTTGGAATGAATTTTGTGCTATTTCACACAACTGGGGCTGGGTTCTGCCAGTGCATCCACAAACAGCTCCCCACAGGTGCTCACACCAGCAGGCTCCAGGGTCTACAGAACATAAACTGTACTGTGAGGGAGAGAGTGAGACTCCTAATTTAAAAGATCCAGTTGTATTTTTGAGTCTTCATTACCTTTACAGGGAGTAAAGAGCAGCTCTAAGCCAGCCAGAGAGATAAAAGCCTCCTCTCTTCAGTTACAAGGAGATCTATAAGAGGGATATCTGCTCTTTGCTTTATTATTCTGTGGGTTTTTTATGGGGAAGATAAGGAGCACCTTAAGGAACATATTACAGGAATCAAATTTACTGAAATAGTTTAACTTTATATAAAGATGATCACAAATATTTTTGTTTAGCCTAAAATTTCCTCTGGGGGAAAAAAAAAGAAGAATATATGATGTATGTGATGTAAAGACATTTCTTCTAAATACATATTAAAAAAGTGTTCACTACAGACAATCAGTAAATTCTGGGAATGCAAATTCTCTAACAGCCTAGAGGAGATGGTTGTTTTAAACAAAGTAGAGTGATTTAATGAGCAAATGTACATCTGGGAGGCTGAAGAATGCTGGCAATGTCCACCTCGGTAGAAACAACCACACAGTCCAAACCTGTGTTTGTCCAAATCTCCCTTTCCTGTTTAAAAATCCTTCTCAAATCATCTGTTGCTAGCAGGAGCCTGACAGATGTTGTTGTGATAAAAGACTGGGAGGAAGGCTCTGCATGGTGGCAGAATGTGTTTTGAGTTTGTTTGTTTTGAAAATTGCAGAACCATTGGGTTTTTACTGATGTGGACAATTTCTTTAAAAATGGTTAATAATTCCTAAGAAAACCCTGCAAATAAGAGACTAGGGCAGGCAGGAATATATTTTGATGCATATTTCACTCCCAAGAATCCCAAAGCCCAGCACAAACACTGCTGATCATGGCCTGCTGTGGACTGGAGGATAATCACTGCTATTAAAAGGAACTCAGCCCCACCTTCCCCCAATGGCAGGTTTCTAATAGAGTACAAGAAATCCTCAAACATTCTTTTAGGTGATGGCAAACCTGACTGAAATGGTAATGGATTTTTGGCCAAGAAACTCAATATAAAGGCAAATAGAGAAGAGCTGTGTTAGTCAAACATAAGTTATTGGGCTGAGTACAGAATAAATGGATGAAATGACAGGATGTGCTGGAGAGAAGGTCAGGTTACACGGTGTAATGATCCCCTCTGGCCCCCAGCAGGTGATTCTGTGAAACCCTGCTGCAAGTCTCTAATTCCTGTACCACTATTGATTTATTTGTAAGAGACCATGCACAGTAATGATACCTGTGCATGATTACTGACAGCATTTGGCCATGAAGGATGTCAGTAAAAATGTGTTTAAGTAGAATTGTGCCTTGCATGTTTTTAATTTCATGGCGAGATCAAGGCCTAAGGAGGAGAACAGGCCTATTAATTTCCTAATGGGAAAGAATAAAGTGCATTTTTGTTCACTGTTTCCCACCATTGGTAGTACCAGTGCAGCTTCTCTGTAGCAATAAAAGAGCTGGAACAGAAAAGTCCCAGGAGCTGTAACATCAAAAATCTGTGGGTTTTGTCAGAGACCTGGAACTTGCACTGTGCTGTATGCTAGCATTCCCCCCAGAGCTCTCAGCAAGGAGGAACTGCTGATGCCACTGGGAATTTCGACAGGGAGAAGTCCATTAATGTGTTGGCTCATGATGATTTACAGATGAGCTCCATGCAAGTCAAATTTGTACAAAGAAATCAAGAAGTGTCATAAAGTAAAATCACATTTCAGAGCTCACCTATTTCTGATTCTGATTCCTGATTCTGTAAAATTGACATTTATTGTGTACTTCATAAAATGATGCAGTTGGCTTTTTGCTTTCAAGCAACATTAAGAAAAAAATGAAAACTAGTAAATTACAGCATAAGTATCCTGGAGACCTAACTATAAAATATTGCAGCCTAGCTGAGCCTGCTCTTCCACATACATACATTTTATTTTATATGCACATTACAAAATCTGGTGTTTAAAGAAATCCATGTCATACAAATTTGTAATATCAAATATTAATTTCAGACAATAGCACAACACAACTAAAAATCCATCTGAATATACTCTAGGAAAAATCTTCCATTTATATTACGTATATCCTTCTGCTCTTAGAAATATTTTGGGTGTTGAGTTTTGACAGCTTTTCCTCGTTATCCAATTTTCAAAATAAAATCCTGAAAGATACCTGAAGCTGTTCACCAGTATACAATAGTTATGACATTTCCTACTTTTTCTATAATTAAACACAGTATAATGATATTTGGGGGAGAAAAAAAAGCCCTCAAATATATACCAGAAAGCATACCAGCCCCTTACTAAAAAAAAAATCAGGAAAACTGGTTTTACTTTCTAAAGAACTTATGGTTTCATATCACAGATATCTATGTTCAATTGTATTAATATCATTATTTGAGCCAGAAATATTGCTTTAGCAGTCAGTCTGTCCAATAGCATTTGCAAACATCCCATAAAGGGGATTTTGGTCAAAAGAAAGTGTTTGCTATACATATTTTATTGCTAGTCTGTCAGTTTCTGGTTTGTTATTCTTGAAAAGGTATTTGCTTAGCTTAGTCTTCACTTATTTTCTTTTCATTAGCAAACAAATTGGAGTCATGTGATAATGTCAAAGCTGGCTGACAGGAGAAGTAAAATTATATAAATGACCACTGAGGCATGAATTGTAAATAACTATCAAACATAAATACAGAGTTAACATATGGATATAGGTTACATTTGTGTCAAAATGCACCAAAAGACTCACACAAAAGACTCAATGAAACTGGGAATTTTAGAAATTTACCAATATGTTGCCCCAACAAAAAGTACAATTTTAAAAATAGTTATTTTCTGTTGGCATATTCTAAATAACGCCATGTTACAGTAAAAACAACTCACTTAAATATTCTAACATTTAGTAAATGGACTAAAGAGTGTTTCCAAATGACTGGTCAACAGCCTGTTGTTCTGTTTACTTGGCATTTCCAAAGGATTGCTCAGATATTTTATTCATATATTGAAAGTTGCAAGTGGTAACCCATTGACTGGATAAAACCCTACAGATTAAAAAATATACAGATTAGTCATTTACAGGTTTACTTTCCCAGTTTAATAAGTCTTTACAATTATACTGATAATGAAAATAGGCAAGGTAAGGCTTGCTTCTGAAACAGCAGCTTCAGTTACACCAGCAAACATTTGTTTAAGAAGTTGAGTGTGCCAGAGGCTTTAGAGAAGTCCAGATAAATATCATCTGTAGCCCTTCCCTTGTCCACTGATGTACTCACTCTATCAGAGGAGCTCAGGACAATTCTCCTGAACTTTATGAAGGGATAATTAATTTTGAATTCTGACATCTTACCATGTATTTCTTTCTCTCAGTAGGCAGATGAAAGGACAGGCAATTCCAGGAGAAAAGTAAGAAATATCTCAGCCCCACTGAGCCCAGTGCCTGCACAGACCTGTCCTGCTCTCACTTCAGGGGCGCTCACAAAACACCACTTCTGCCCTCTCTGGGGTTCTGTATGTGCTGTGGGTGTCTAAAGCAAGAATCTTGGTCCTGATTTGGGTTTCTGCTTTCTTCCAGCACATTCAGCTGGGGCTGTAATACTTTGTGGCTGGAATATGTGAAAGCACAGGAGGATAACTAGAGGGGAGGGCAGAAATGAAAAGCATGTCTGATACCCTGAGGCATCCTTTGCCGAGACACTGCTGGCACACAGTGGCTCTTGGTGATCTCCATAGGCTATTTCTTGTTGAAGTCTAGCACCAGGAGGATTTTCATTGCAAGTTTTTCCAGGAATGTTATTCAGAGATAGTAGATACTTCACTGAATTTTATATTAACAAGCTATGATGTTAAAAAAGTACTGAAAATCTTAATCAAAGTTATGAGTATCAACAAGAAGCAAAGTAGCTGATATATTAGCTGCTGAACAAAAGTTTTCTCTGATTAATTATATCATAGTGCACTAATTTAATTTCCTTGATCTGTAACTTTAAATATCTATACTAATTAGTTGCCAACCTACAATATAATAAATGAGATAATGATATAAAGATGTTTTAAATATCCATTTCTATTACATGCACAATTTGAAGCATGTTAACAGACAAGATGAATTCTGATTATTTTTTCTTAAGGATATATTAGCATATCATTACGTACATGAATGCCAAATAATCACTTTCCCACAAGAATAATGTTCAATTACTAAATCCACAGGAATTTGAAAATAAAACAAAATAGTGCACATTAGATGAAGGCTGGAATGGGTTAAGTTTACAAAGACATCACACCTTTCTCCATCACATTTTCACCTGCTCATGTGATGCAAAGTTTTGCTTTGATGGAAAATTCCTTTGGGTCTTCTTGGTGTAAAGCTGTTGGTGCTCGAAGCAAAATTTGCAGAGGAAGTGGTGAACAGAGAATGTTTTCACTTGGTTGTTAAACCAGAGAAATATCCACAGCATTTTTCACAGTTCATCAAAGGGACCATCAATTTCTGTTAGCTTTGTTCAATTTGGGAGCAAGTTATATGAGCTTGTTTTCTTCTATGAATTTGGTTGGGGGGGAAAAAAAAAGAGTTATTTTCTGAATTTGTTTTAGAAAACTGAGCTCTTAGGTTCCAAATTTAGACAGAAGGAATTGTAATATTCCCCATGGAAGCTGAAGAAACTCTAAAGGAGCCTTAGACTGAGTCAGTATTATTTATTTTCCTGAAAGCAGTGATGACAGTCAAAGCACGAGCAGTGTGGCTTGTTTTATATATCAACATTGCATGTTTTCCTGTCAGCTTTGTAGCTTGTCATCCACAGCTTTGCCTCCAAATAGCATGAACTTTGAGGACAGCAAGCTGAAATGAAAGACTCACTGCCTGCTATAGAGAAGAAACAAGGCCACCAAGGAATAGCAGAATATCTGTTTATTCCACTTTATGTTGCCTACATTGTGGAAAAATATTTCATTACTAGTAGAAACATAATACAACTCTGTTAATGGTAGTATAATTTGTTGTTACTATTTGCAGTGAATCTGTGAGTAATCTAGCTCCTATAACAGATGAAATCATAAAAGAAAATACTAAATGCAAAATCTGATATACAAAAGCAAAAAATGAGCTGGAACAGCTGCAAAAGCGTATTATACAAACTTGTCAGAATTGTTCAGCTCGAGCAGTGCTTGCCAGCTGGAGTGCAGTTGTTCTGAGAGGGAGGTGAGCTGTCCCTCTCTACGTGGAGAAACAATGCAGCTAAGTGAGCAGAAATGCACCAAATGCCCTGGTGTTTCACTGCAGTGTTTTACTGCTGGGATGATTCTCAGAGACAGAAACATTCCACCACTTCAGGCAGCGCTGCCAGAGCAGCACCCAGCCAGGCTGGAGCACACAGCTTTCAGGTTTCTATCACTGCAATCCTCCCAGAGACTTTATAGATGTGTGACAGTGCTACTCTCTGGCTACAACCTGCAGAATTTTCTCCTCGTTCTGCCAGGAAATTGTCCCTGCCCTGAGCAGCTGCGTTTGTGACAAGACACATCCCATTACATCCCATTTACAACTTACCCTGTCAGCTTAGCATGGAGAACATTGGCTTGCAAGGTGATAAAGATTCGTATCATGTGAATTGGAAAGGAGATCCAAATATCCACCAATGTTTAAAATAAGTGCAAAAGGGCTTTTTCATTAATTAAAACTGACATACACTGAGTTTATTAGTCTGAAGTTCTACAGCATGTCAGCATTACGTTGGAATAATTTTAAATATGCTGGAAACACAGCATGAGGCTAGGTTCACACAGACTTGCAGTTATACTGGTCAAACAGCACTAATCAAACTGTTTTATTTGATGTTTGATCTAAAGCCCATGAGAGTCTGGCTATTGCATTCAGTGGGCATGGAGTTCAACACTTGATGAAACAGTACTTGATCCTTGTATAATTCCATTACTTATGTTACTTGCTGAATATATTATTTCTTAGATAATTCTTTACAAGTAACTACCAATAGGTAGGACATTTAAAAAACTCAGACCACTTATTCTTGTAGTTTTCCTTTTCTACTCTTTCAAATCCTGTTTATTAATGCCTCTCCATTTCCCCAGTATCAGGGGAAAAAAGGGGCTTTTTCAGTAACAAGAAACATTTAGGTACATCTTTTATGTTCATTTTAGAAATGCTATTTTAGCCACTGGTATTTTATTACATTAACTGCTGCAGTGTGCCATATTTTACTGGGAGTTGCCAACCCAGCAGTGCACATCAGCACAAAGGTGGCATCTGCTCTTCTCACTACATTTGCCCGTGTCTGGTCAGTTTGAGGGCATCACACACAATCAGAGACTGGCTGAGGTTGGCAGGAACCTCTGGGGATCATCTTGTCCCTGCTCAAGCTCAGAGCTGTTTCCCACACTCAGACAAGTCCTGAGTGTCTCCAGGAGTGGATCCCCAGCCCCTGCAGGGACCCTGAGAGCAGAGGATGGAGCGTGTTGTGTTTGTGCCATTGCCTGTGCGCCTGCCGCTGGAGATCACCCAAGGGAGCCTGGCTCCACCTTCAGCACAGCCTCCCTTGTGGAGTGCACACACACTCCTGACACCCCCAAACACTCCCTTTGGTGGGCTGGAGAGGCTGAACAGCCCCAGATCTCCTCTGGGGAAGATCCAGTACCTTTGTGGCCCTTTGCTGGACTCTCCAGTACCTCCAGATCTCTTTTGTACTGCGGAGCCCAGAACTGGATGCAGTGCTCCAGATACCACAAGATAACATTTACTCACAATAATACATAAACTAAAGCATATTGTTACTGAATTGTGAAAACTTATAGCTACAAGAATTAAGAAAATTGGAGTCAAATGCTTGAGCATTTGGAAAGAAAATGAGATTTCAGGTGCAAAATGGAGATGAATACAGAGAACTTTTTGCATGCTAAACAATAAAGTAGTAAGCATGCCTGTTGTGGAGAGGATGAAACATGGCAAACCATCCATTAATAAGGATCTATTTGCCTTGAAAAATGCCTAATTTTTCAGCAGAGTAATTTAATGCTCTGTATTCAGCTAAGAGGCACACAAATTAAAATACCTACATCAATGGGTTCTGCTCAGTATTCCCTGCTCACTCCCACCAAAACATTCACAAACCTCAGCAGAGAATTTTCCTGAGATTGCTGATTTTTTCCCTGAGAATTCCTGAGTTGATTTTTCTGCCAAACCACAAAACTGTCATTCTATCCTTCTGTTAAGAATCCTCTCTGTCCATGTACTTTACCTCTTACATATGCCAAGATGTAACTCAATTAAAGCTAAATAATGAAAATGTCACAGTTTAGGGCATAGTAAAATATTTTTTTTTCATTAAGACTTCATTAAAAACACCCAAATAAAGCCAATGAGAAGGGTATATATTCCAGGTGAAACAGGAGGATTGAATTGGAAGCCCATGGAAACACTTGAAAAGCAGCTGATCAAAGCCATGAAACCAGAAAAAACACTTCCTGGCAAAGCAGCAAGCCTGAAAGAGAGAGGGGATCTACTGAATGAACAGCAATTGAAAGGAACCACTGTGTAGAAAAGTGGCATTGCAGAATAGTTAAATGACAAATCTGTAAAGCTTGACCCAATATATATATTAAAAAATAAAAATCCCAAACCTCAAAAGCTAATGGTCCATAATGCTTGATGCCAACAGGATGAAATCAAGTAAAGGACAGGGATGAAACAAGGGTCAATGACAAATTATTGTATGGTATTAATTTCAGGAAAATAAAGACAAGGAGGATTTAGCCACACTAGAAGATTGCCTACTGATTAACAGTAAATTGGTAACTGCAGTAGCTTGGAAGTTAACAGCACTGAATAATAATGAACTTAAAAAGTAAGTAGCTGAACTTCTCACAAGGTATGCTATTTATTTTTATATCAGGGCAAAATGGAGAGGGTAAAAATGTTGCTGTCTTAAAGAATAAGACAAGCAAAGCCTGCATCAATATCAGATAACCAACCAACAGAGCACTTGAAGGACATATATTCATTAAACACCAAAAAAACACTATGAGAGGGTCAAACATCTTTAATCTCCAATTTACTGTATGAAATGAAGAAGCATTGAATTGGAGCATGCAGAGATCACATTCCACATTCTCTAACACATTACATGCCAGTGGGATTAGCTATGAATTTGCACTAGAAAAGTATGTGTGTTTTAAAGTGAATATCTACATTTACATCCTAATCCTTTTTTTTTCCTCACCCAAGATCAGCTTCTGCTTGAGTACTCTAGAAAATGGATCTTAATTTGATTTTGACCACATGATGATTTGGCACACCACCCCTATCATGGGACAAAGAGAAGTGAGGGTTATTAGAAGCCACACTTTAATCTTAAGCTTTTTCTGCTGTTTGTGTGTGACTGTAGCAATGTTTTCATATGTTTATCAAAACAAGGCAGCAACAACACCTTTCAGCACTTCCTTTCAATGTGGAATCTGATCATATTTCGCATGCTTTGAGTCTCCCATCTGGAGCACTGTGTGCAATGCTGCTTTCTGCCTAAAGGCTGGAGTCAGGAAAGGGCTTGCACCTGATTTGTAAGGATTTCACCTGGCAGGAGGGCAGAGGTTACACTTGGGCCAGGTTTGGACATGAGAATGTTTAACTTGATGCTCAGTGTGCCTTTGGCCCAGGTCAGCACCTGGCAGGGGAGGTGGCAGCCCTGGGCAGAGCCAGCTCCCAGCCTGCCTGCCTTGGCTCTAAGGAGATGGATCCACGAGCCTGAGAATGGGGCTGTGCCAGGCTCATCCCTTCCTTCAGCACACAGATCCCCCTCCTCACGTGCTGCATTTTAACCCAGTAACCATTTAACACAAAGCACCCAGTGCAGAGACATGAAAGCTGAAAGGAAAGGCTTCCTTACTACAGACCAAGATACTTCTGGTGCCCTTTCTCACCTGTGGAATAAGTCCTGAATCCTCTTCTGCATCATGGCAGAACTTCAGCTGGAGTGTGAGAGTAACTTGAGTGAAAAGACCATGATCTCAGCCTCTCTATTTCCTGGGAGAAAGCTCTGGCTTTAGCAGATGAAGGTGTTGTAGTCATGGTAAATTAAGGGTACAAGCAAAACTCACAGGAAAAGTTGTTATCTTTCTAAGGCTGACTGAGGTTTGGCTGACACCACACCCCCCCTGCTTTCAGGTCTGGAGATTTGCTGGTAGGAAGGCTGGCCACTGGTACTGACACCATTGCCTTCCAGTGGGCTCCAAACTGATATGGGCTGTCAGAACATCCACCAAGGGCAGGCCTAGGAAGGGAAACAGATCAGCCCCAAATCATAATTCCATTCCCCCTTCCAAATCATTGTACACCATCATCTCTAATCCCCTCCAGGCCACTGATGAGCATGCATTAAGCCCACTTATTCAGACTGTGTTAATTAGTATTACACATCACACTGCAAGGTTACATGAGATATATGGATTCACATATGGCAAAGCTCCACGTCAAGGCACAAACATTCATTTGACAGTTGCAAGGTTTTGGGTTTGTTTCTTTTTTAACTTTTTAAATGTTTGAGGTAAGGGTAATTTAAATACAAGTTTTTAACACCACAACATGCTATCCTAACAAGCCTGGGGAGATACAGCACTGTCCAAGGGACTCTCTGCAGCCCATCATAAGGGTAACATGGTTCACTTGGAGCTGGGACGATGCAGAAAGGGAGGGAAGTGCATGCTCAGCCTTGCCCAGGAAGGTTCTGTGTGTGGAGAGCTGCCCTGAGCTCCCAGGGAGCTGGTACTGCTGCCTTTGGGACAGTTTGCTCTTGTCACTCAGGTCCCAGCAGGTACCCAGAGGAGCAGAACCCACCCTCCTGTAGAAAGGAGGAGAGAGGCAGAAACAACTGTCACAACCTGAAAAGTTTTGCACAGCCTGAGCAGGGGTTTTCAGGAAAGCATTTTCTGATTTCTATTGCTTTACTTCTTACAAGTTCATTACTGAATGTAACACTTAGATTCTATTTTTTGATATGAACAATAACTTATTTCTTAGCCAGTCTCTCTTGCAGCCAATAACTATTGTCTCTTTTGTAAACTGCAGCCCCTCTTGTTGCCAGTAATATGTGATTTGGGGGAATGATTTAAATGACAAAATGCTAACTTGCAACAACAAAAGAAATGACACAATACAAACTAAGCTTTAATAACTAAAAAGATCTTTAATTAAAATTGCTTTCTATTCAGGGGCTACAGTTTTCTTTAACCAGCTGCCCTATGAAAGTTATTACCTAAAGTTTTCATTTTCCCAGTTCACAGCTGCAGAAAAGATTTTATTCTGGTGAATGAAGGGCTGAACAACAGCAAGGACAAAGCTCACTTAAACTAACAATGGAGCCATGGCAAAAGTCATAACCTTCTGCTGTCTTAGGGGAAGCACACTTTCTGAATATAATCTCTCTGATTATGCCTAGTATGCAAAATACAGTTTTATAGCTGCAGCTCAAATAGATTTCAGTATTGCCACTGAATACTAATCACTGATGCAAAAAACGTACAGCTCCCTCAAGGCATTTCAAAAATCTTGATTATTTAATCAGTGCTCTTGATTTATAAGGCGAGCTGGTTGATGACTACCAAAATGTGACACATTGGACACTATCCAGATGGAATGCCAGTTTTCATTTGAGGTTAAAGAGGTAAAACTCTACAAGAGAGGTTTTCCAGTACTCTGGACCAGAGCTGGAGTTATATCAGATGATAAATAAAACCTGGCAGTTTGGCTTGCACATAATATTAAAACAGAAACTTCACTGAATTGTCAGTTGTAAAATGAAGTAATCAACTTTCTTCTGATTATTCTCCATTTCCACTATGGACTTTTTATTTATTTATTTATTTATTTATTTATTTCATATCTTCCATTTTAATGTTCTCTTATGTTTTTAAACAGCACTACTTTACCTTTTTACAAATATGTAAGTGGTAAGTGCTGCCTTTTCATAAGCACTGATTTCCCAACCAGCTGGATGCAAAATTTGAACAGTTCAGTTTCTTTTCCCTATAGCCACATATATAAATATATGAATTTGAAAATATTTTTGTATCTGCATCTCTATAGGGAAACATAGGCTTATTTATATCTAACAATAAAAACCCCTGCCTTAAACAGAAATAGAATTGCCATTTTTTTTTAAGAAATGGATGCATAAGTTATATTAATTTCTAAACAGGTTTACTACTGAGTTTCTTGGGCTTTTACAGTCCCATGCCCATCTTTAATTGTCATCAATGACTTTCTGTTATAGAAGGATTCCATATAAAATTTCCAACATTTTTTCTTTTAAGATTTCAAGGAACAAAATGACTTCAGATGGTGGCTGCAAAGAACCAAATTCTTCTTCAGAACTTCATCCCAGGCCTGGCCCCTAGAAGCAATCATCAATTTGGGGAAAATGTGGATATAGAGGCACATCAAGATTCAAACTCATCTTGGAAGTGTGGCTGTTGCTAGAAGCAGTGACCAACACTTGGATTCAAAGCAAAGTCACAATTACAGAGAATTATTTTACCCAAATCCCTCTTGGTGCTGCAGGTGGGCAGCAGCAGTGGAGCACCCAGAGGTGGCAGTGGGTACCCAGAGGTGGCAGTGGGTACCCAGAGGTGGAAGAGGGCACACAGAGGTGGCAGTGGAGCACACAGAGGTGGCAGTGGAGCACCCAGAGGTGTCAGGGAGCACCCAGAGGTGGCACTGGAGCACCCAGAGGTGGCAGTGGAGCACACAGAGGTGGCACTGGAGCACACAGAGGTGTCAGGGAGCACCCAGAGGTGTCAGGGAGCACACAGAGGTGGCAGTGGAGCACCCAGAGGTGGCAGTGGGTACCCGGAGGTGGCAGTGGGTACCCAGAGGTGTCAGGGAGCACCCAGAGGTGTCAGGGAGCACCCAGAGGTGGCAGTGGAGCACACAGAGGTGGCACTGGAGCACACAGAGGTGCCACTGGAGCGCACAGAAGTGACAGCTCGGGTGACAGAGTCCCCAGCCTGTACCAGCACAGCTGGTCAGGGAACCAGCCCATGCTCTGCCCCAGGCTGTGTTTCATGTCCTGGCTGCTATTTCCATCTGAGCTATCAGTGATAAAGCTATCAGTAATGAACACAGATAACCACTGCCGTGGTGTGTGGGCAACCTAGACCCACCAGCTTGGCAGCACTGGACAGGCACTGACCTACAGGGATAACCCCAGGGAAGGCTGATTTGGAGGTTAAAAACATCCTCACATCCCACATCTCCAGCCTTCTTAAAGCCAAAGTGATGAAAATTGTAATCCAAACAAGGGAATTTGGTGGGAAGTCTAACAAGAAAGAAATAAGCACTAAAATTATGAAAAGTCATTATACTGACACACTGAAAAGCTACTAATACTCATAAAACATTGTTTCCATCCCTCATTTTAAAGTTTGCTAGAAAACCCATCAGTCTGGGTTCCAATAGCACAGAAAAGGAGTCACAGGAGCGTGTGTGGCTCCTGTCCCCAGCACAGCCCCCGGAGCAGACAGACGTGCGAGGCAGCTCTGCCCACGTCAGCAGCCCCCTGTGCCAAACTGCTCCCCAGCTCTAACAGTGACACTGTCACCTCCACACAGCCCTCACATCCAGCTCTTGGCAAAACTGCACATTTGTATCCTGTTACGAAGCCAAAACATTTCAATAACTGCAAGAGTTCACTTTTAAAATCTGTGTAGTTTGGGTTTGTGCCCTTCATAATTCTTTCTCTGTGCATGTAGGTTTTTTATCATCTGAAGCTTTTTGGAAGAATATCTCACTTGACTGGACTTGTGGGTAAGACAATCGTGGGGAAGTTCAAATAGCTGCATTATTCCATTTTCTGTCAGGAATCCAAAAAATCTGCTTGAAACACAGATGGCTATTTCCCTGTCATCATCCACCTCCTCCGCTGATCTCCTCACCATTTCAACCACATTTCTCTGTGTCAGTATCCCCGAGCAGGGAAGTTTTGCACCTTCTATTTTCAGGGAAGAGCTACAAGCTGCTCTGTGAGGGTGTTTTGATGGTGGATGAGACAGTCCTGCTGCAGACAGCACTGCTGGGAGACTGCCTCGGGCTCGGGGTACTGCAGGAACAATGTCAGAAACACATCACAGGTCCTCCCAGGCCTGGTGCCATGAGGACAGCGTGACAAAAATAGCTTGCAGGGATTATGTCCCCACGTTCCAGTCTTGCATGGCAGCAGCCACACAGCAGGAAAGACACTGGAGCCAGAGCTTGCAGCAGGTTGGGGGCTGCACTGCAGGGGAGATTGCTGGGCTAAGCATAACCCCAAAAGGGATGGGGATCTCTGTTTACACAAAACAAGTGGCACCATTGCTCCTCCAGCCTTGTCCTTGTAGCCTCACTACATGCACCTGTTAAGGGATCAAAAAGTCCTTTCATAAAGGCCTCCATAGGTTTTGAACCTAGAAATGGGCATCAAGAATATCCTGCCACTACCATGCCTTTCTGTTTCTGCTATTTGAACTGGGGCAAAGTTTCAATTCTCCTTTGCTGGATCTAGTTAAGCAAAGTTAAAACCAGATCTGGATGCATCTGGACCATGAATGGGAAATCCCTCTGCAACACCTGTGGTACAAAGCCACCAGGACAGTGACTTCTCTACATCCTGGTAGTCACATGTTGTGTAATCAGCTATTTACTCTTAACCCTTCTACTTCCCCCTTCATTCCTATATCTACCTCTCCGCCTTCTCAAACTACATTTTTTAAAATAAAAAAAACCCTGAAACAATCTTGGCAAAGCATGTCATAAGAATTACCCACCGGATGGGGCCTGTGGCTAACAGAACACCACAGAAAATGATCTGAATAATTGCATGCACCTGACACCAGCAGAAGGCTATAGATCCATTAGGTCAGGACAGAGAGATGATGTATTTCAAGAAATTTTGGACTGCCATTATTAATGTGTGGGTCCATGAAAGCTGAAAACAAAATTATTCTTAAATGTTGTCAAACCAAAAACAGCACAAAAATCTATGTTTAAAGAACTTTCCTGGTTTTTTTTGCTGCACCCTACGCTGCTGCACCTGAAACAAGAACTTGGGTTTTTTTTCTCCAGTTGACAATGCAGCTGTGGGAGGAAAGCTCACACAAACTTTCTGTTCTTCAGAGAAGCTGTGTTTAAATACATGCTCAGCATTTCTGACTCTGAAATAAAATCTTGTTACAGAAGTAAAAAGCAAAGTCCTAATATTGCCTCACAAAATTCTGCTTCACAAAAATTACCAGCAGTAACATTAATACAAATAAAAGTTGTACCTGAAAACGTTATACACATGTAGGATTTTAGTGCAAACACTAATAAATTCCTATTTTCAGCAGTTATGGTGATTCCAATCTGGGTCCCACTTGTGAAGGTATCCTATTTGAATACAGGTAGCAGGAAGAAAAACTACTCCTTTCCAGAATTTATACATGTATCATTAAAATCGAAAGTAGCACTAAATTGACATTATTAGTGGGAAACCTATAATTTTTTAAGGATAACAAAAGCGTGATAACATTTCAATCATTGGGAAATTTGAATGTTTCTGAAAATAAACTCAATATATGTATTAAAAGTAGGGAGAGGTAATCTATCTCCTTCCAGACAGATTATTCTGATTTTCAAGAACAGAGAACTGAGGCTTTATTCCTTCAGTTTACACACACAACTTTGTCAGAAATAATAACCCACTTCAAAGGCAAGAAGTTTCATAGTACTTAATTATGTGGCCTCTAACATGTCATGCTGATTGAATTCATATGATCTTATATATTTGGGTATCAGAAACTCTTTTTTTTTTTTTTAATTAGAAACATAGATTCAATGCAACTTGCCAAGAAAATAAATTAAATCCATATACATCACCTCTGAGCAGAAGCCCTGATTGAACAGGGCTGTTTAAATCTCTGTGGTTGGCAGTGTTCATCAGTGAATTTGTTTACAAAGTGGAAAGAATGAGACGCTGTCAAAGAATGAAAAATAAAAGCTAGATTTCTGGGGAAGGAGACATCCGTCTTTTTCTATTTGTAAATGCTGATGAGCAGGGTTTAAGGAGGGCTAATGTCATCCATTCATCTTAATTAAAGAGTTAATTGCTCGTGTATCCTGATTTGGTTAACTGATCTTAGTAACATGAAAATCGTTTTCTTCCATGTATTTTATTGACCACAGTAATGACATCATCAGCACAACCCAGGATTTATTCCTGCCTCAGCCCAAACTCATAACTTTAATAGCCTCCTACATGATAAAACTTTCGAGAGCAAAGGAGTTCTTTAGCACGGTACAGAATACCGAGAGGTCTGTTCAGACCCTGTTAAAATGTCTGAGTTCAGCTGTCATTGAAGTATTACTTCAAAGTCTAGAGTCATGAAGATAAGTAAAAAGTAATTTTAAAGACTAGTTCTCGGCAAATGTATATATGGAAATAGCATAAATCATCGAAAAATCGCATAGTGGATGGAAGCAAGAGACTTATTGCTATTCAATTTTTCCCATCTGCAGTCATAGTCAAGTAAGCACTGACACAAAAACAGACAGGTGAGGTTCACAGCATATTCTAGGGATTAAGCACTAAATTGGTTTAGTCCTGTGTTTTACGACACAAAGAGGGGAAGCTCAGATGTAAAGAAAGAGCAGTTAACTAACTAGAAAGTCTCTGAGGTTTTCTCTACAATATATTTAACATTTACTGCAATTCCTGATGTTATTTCTCAAAGACTCTTCATGAATATTAAATTAAATTTTACACAAGAGGAAAATGGACAGTACCAGTGCTTTTTGAGTGATCAACTGTGTGGTACTTAAAAATTAAATAAGAGAAGCCATTACAAAACATAATACATTGTATTCGTTTATCCTGGTAATGAGTCTTCAGAACTGATCTATTCATGTTCTGCTGCTTTCAGGGGATCAATTTCTGGTGCTAATAACACCCATAACTTACACAAAGGGTGGAACCAGCTTCTGAGAAGCACCACACACCAAACATAACTCACTGTAACACAGGCACACTTGCTGTGAGCACACACTCAGTTTGGGAACAGTCCTGGGGCAGCTCCTGTGCACTCTCCTGAAATATCTAGAATACTAGGAATACTGTGATAAGGTGCTACAGCTCATCTAGTTTTGTGTACTTCACAGTGAACTTCATGTTGAGGGGTTTTTTAATGCAGTTTAGGCTTTTCAGATGGCTGGTTCAGAGGCCAATGCTGGCTCCTGTGCTTTGTCTGACAGACAGAACTGTAATACTGGGGCTTCCATGTCTTCACAGAAGTCTTTATGTAAAATATAATTTCAAAATATCTATTAACCTCTGTATTGTAGGAACACAAAAATGACATTCCTCTCATGGAATGGCATCAGGCAGTCCAGGACACAGAACTGACTGTGGGCAGTGGGCTCGAGCTACCAGAACACGGTGGCCAGCCCAGAAGAGGAGCCAGCCTGCCTGTGGCAGCTGATGCTGCCCCCAAACCAATCAGCCCTGCTGAGAAGCCACAGGGTCATGCTTCAGAAGCTGCTCTCCTTTTGGGTCTCCAGCACGATGCCATGTGGCTCAGGGACACTCCTCTACAATCACCCAGGAGTTTATCATGGATAAGGGAGCAGCAGATTTGTTGGCTGTCACCAACTCTACCACTGCCTGCAAGGGTGACCTTTAATGAGTGTTTTCAGATCATCCTGCCCCAGTTTTACCCCAAACCACCTGTATCTCCTCTCAGAGGTACTTGGAGATTCATTCTTGGGAAGATGCTGGCTGTGAGTTAAGCAGTGCAGTTATTTCTGAACAATTCCCTGCTGGAAAAGGCAGCACGAGCAATGTGTGGGGTTACAAACAGAGGAGACAACAACAACCGAGGCTGGATGAGACCAAGGGAGTCCTAATCCTGAGCTCAACACAGGGGTCATTCCAGTCTTGAATGCAGGGAGGGACATCCCACAGCCTCCCTGGGAAACCTGATCCTGTACAGGACAACCCCCAGAGCAAGGGTTTTTTCCCTCATATCAAGGCTCATGGACAGGGAGAAGCTGACCATGACAGCAGAATTTCTTGCTAGAGTTTAGATGTTACTCATCATCTTTCACAGGTCAACTCCAATTAAAAAAGCTTCTTTTTAAATTAAAAATTGTTCCAGTTTTAGTTACACTCTAAGAAAACCACCTATTCAACCTTTCTTCATATACTTCAGTCTGTTTAGTGCAGAATCCCTAAGAAGAATGACAAGAATAAAACTAATAAACCTCTCTGTCCCTCGGGACCCTGTGGAACAGCATTACAGAATCCCTTTTCCAGCACCCAGGCCCAGGGGCAGCCTGACAGTGCTGTACACAGGCAGCTGCCAGGAATCCTGAGCTCCTGAAGCACAAACACCCATGAGGAATCCTGAGCTCCTGAAGCACAGACACCCATGAGGAATCCTGAGCTCCTGAAGCACAGACACCCATTCCTGAGCTCAGAGATCCCAGTGCCACGCTGCTCCCACAGCTCACTCTGTGGGGTGCTGCAGTAACCACACCATGTCAGAGCCTTGGAGCCATCCCAGGTATCTCCCAAGATATTAAACATACAGGTCAGTGGCCTTGGAAACACTTGCAAATAACTCTAACTTTTGTATTAATTTGAAGTCTCTTCAGTTACCTCCAGTTTGTTTTCTCATGCCTATGCATAAACTACAAAGCCATTTCATAAACACTTGGAAAAGCTAAAAATGTCCTTGGACATAGACTGTGGACTAGGAGTGGTGAGTGTCCCTTTTGAAAGATACTTTACATAACAATATAATAGAATGTCACTAAAGAGAAAAGTGCCAAGTTTTATTGTTCGGTGGAAACACTTTGGATAATGCTGAAATAAAATCTCTAGTGGCTTGTGAAGTAGTTAGTTCAGTTGTTTAGCAATAACACCTTTTGATTTGTAAAGCTTCTACAATGCCTAAAATCAGCTAAGAGAAGAAAGTTTAAAAAGTTTTCTCTAACTAGCTAAAACCACCTGCTGTAGCTTGAATCAAATAAAAGTTTCTAAGAACAACCTTATTTTGAGATAACACATTTTTGAATTACTTCACTGTAATTTTTGCACACTGCATTGGGCAATGGCCACTGCAACTTCTTACAACATTACCAGCTTCCTAATAAACATGTGCATGAAGCGGAACAGAGCATACAAGTTATAATTCTTTGGCTGTGCCTGGTAACAGAAACAGGTCTGATACCATCAGAGGAAGAACTGAGGAATTAAACCTTCCAAAAGACTGATGTAAAGGATTGGACATGCTAAAAGAGATGGTGAAAAGAGGCTGCTAAGAAATGGAACATTCACTAGAGAAGCAATAGATCCACAAATGGAAATAAACATAACCATGAGAAAATTCTTTATCAACATAAGAGCCACAACAGAGCTGTGAATTTCAAAATAAGCAAAGACTGTTTTTGAAGAAAAAAACAGCATGGCAGGTAAGACTTCAAAGACTTTTCTATAATGGACAGAAATGAAGAATACAAAAAATACAAAAGAAGGGAGACAAAAAAATTCCTACTAAGACCAAGATCAATTTACTCTATGTCCCTGTTAACCCTTTGATGCCAATGCTCCGGAACAATTTTAGTGATTACAGACAACAAATATTTCAGCACCACAGCAGTTGCTGCCTCCACTCAGCTCCTGAGCCTGCTCTCCAACCCTGCAGCCCTCTCTGATCTCTGTCAGTGCCTGCATTTCCCTCCCTGGCTGGAAGACACAGCAGCTCCCCTGCTCAGCCCTTCTTCACCCTGCTCCCAGCCCCAGCCAGAGAATGCACAAGTGACGTGTCAGAGAGAAGCCACACTCCATATTGTGTTTCTAATTGCAGACAAAAGTGGGGCATGCAATAGGTAATTAAATGTCATAGTGGTTCAAGGAAAAGAAGATGGAGCTGTTACATGAAATACCTCTTTTCTAAGCTACAAAATAAAAATTTAACTGGATTAAAGGAAAACAGCAGGTAAAGCTATGGTTTCATGCAAAATACACTGCAACATTGTTGTATCTTGGTTCATGAGGAAGATTTTTGCCACTGGCTTTTTGCCACTGGCTTTAGCAGAACAGAACTATCTAGTAATGGACTAAAAGTTTTCTTAGAAATTTCAAAATAATTTTGAATCCTGAGAGAATACATAGTGTAATTGGTCTGCAGTAAGATAGGGTGGAGAAATGGAGTTTAAATTGTGCTGGGGAAACTGAAAATGAACTGGCTAACATGAAAAGCTATACAAGGAAAAAGAGATTTAGGCAAAAAAAGGACTGAATTGTGCTCATATAATGCTATATCAAAACAGAAATGAAATTTTCATTGAATTTACTTTTTTATATCTTTGCACATGGATTTCTTTTCTCTTGTTGGCTGTTTTGCCAGCCAACAAAAGAAAAGACAGAAGACTCCAGAAACTTTTCACTAAGGAAATATTTATCATGATTCATACACTTCTAAATGCCTATTTCAATTCTTTTCCAAATAAGTTTGGTAGCCATTGAAAAAGCATGTATTGTTTTGCTCCACTATATAGCAAGCTGTAAAAATCAAATTCTTTACAGCAGAACCATATTTTCTATTATTTTAGACAGTCATTTTCACAGAAAAACCTTTGCATGTCATTACTAATGACATTACAACCCTCCCCAGCTGCCCCCAAGACCTAGCTGTTGTGTAGCAGACAATATTTGACATCTTAGTTTGCAATCTCAGAAAAAAGAGGAGAGGAACGGTCCTGTCTGAAAAAAAAGGCTTCAGAAGCCGGTAAATATATCACATTTCTATGGCGACGTGATCAAAATTGGAATGTTTGAATCAAGAGTTGCCTGCTTAGTGATTAATTGCAGATGTCAATACCAAGAGGTACCTGCAAGGCAATTAGCACTGTACTTGCCTAAATGTCACTGCACTGTAAATACAGAATGGAAATAAATAGACAGATTGGCCTGGTGCATGTTGTTTGGATTTGGAGACGGAATCTTAGAAATGTGGTTCCTAACAGAGCCAATTTTTTATTCTGTGCTGCTGATATGCTACAAAAGACTTGTCTCTCTCTTTTTTCCTAGTGCACTGGGAGGTTAGTGCCACCCAACTCTCAAAATGCTGCATGGAGATCCTTACTAACCAAAGCCATCATCACATTGGTGAATCCCAGCAAAATGGAAAACAAACAAGAAAGAACCTATACAAATTTCTGCAGGTAAGGCTGCAAATCCTGAGACCAAGAAAGAAATTTTTTTGCCATTCTAACTCAAATTGATGCATTTCATGACGTGCTTTACAATGGCTGTTTACTTTTACAGTACTTTTCTGTCCTGTCTGCCCCAATTTAGAGTCATGTGAATGACTGAGAAGGGAACCACAGCTACAGGCTGAGAGAGGAGCAGACAAACAGAGGCTGATGTCACTGCTGTGCAAGACTAAATATATAGTTCCATTGTATCTGTCAGATTGACATTTCATAGCTTAACTTCTTTAAAAAGGAAACAATAACATTGACCACCCTCCTCCACCCGTTTTGGGGATTCAGTCATGTTTCTTCAGTAGATTAAAATCTGGAAAGTAATTGTTTCTAAAGACTGGGAGGAGGGCTTTTCTTCTCATCTCATAGCCAAGATTTTAATTTTTTTCCAGCATTTTTCTCCTTTAAACTATAACATATTAGCTGCTGGTGGCCTTTGAAAACTAGAGGATCAGATAATGCTGGCTCTCCCTCTTTCCATCTGCTAGCCTGCATAATAAGAAAACTAATATATCTATTAAATTCTTTTTTAAAAAAACTAATTAGTACAGATGCAAGAATCTCATGGCCATGAAGGATTTTGTGACAGAACTTCTCTGTTAAAGTAAAGCTCATCTATAAATTTGGAAATCCTTGCCTATAAAGATCTTTCATTAGTAGCACATGCTAAACAATGATCACTGCTGTACGATGAGAGACAAATTAATGAATCAAACATTACAGATTTCATCACATTCGCTCATTTGCATTTAAGCTGGTTTCCAGCTCTGTCATGCATTTGCTTTTAAACGAGCCCCTGTGGATAGTGCTGCAATGTTTGATTCATTAATTTGTTTCTCAGTGTACAGCAGTGCTCACTGTTCAGTATACAGTGAAATACTTTGAAAATATTTGTTTTAACAACCTATCCCTTATTTTAACAAAGAAATAATAATCCTGAAGAAGGAAATGCTGGCCATTTTGCGATGCAGCCCCTGCCAAATCTCCCAGTTGCTACCCCAGCCCATCGTTATACCACTGTGATATTATCTGGATTAAATCTTCACAGCTTGCTTTCACATATTCTACAATTTCATAAAGCTTTGAGCCAGCTCTTTGGGTTGGAATTATGATGCCAAATTCAACTCCTGGGAAGTTGAAGGTGGCTTTAAGCCTTTGCTCTCCAATCCTTGGATTAGTCCCAAGCAGTGACTTAGATCGGCCTCCCGGACGCTCGGTGACATTCTGCCACCGCTGTGCCCCGTGCACCAGCTCCTCCACACTACAGCAGAGGGGGCTGCTTGGCAAAGCCATCTCTGTGAGAGCTGCAGAACTTTGGAACTGCTTTTTGGTTTGTAACAGCTTGAATTTGGTGACCTTACAGCACGCTGAAAGCACCATCTGTTTTAGAAGAAAAGACAGGCGTGTTCCCTGGCTGGTCAGTGCACAGGGACGGGTGTTTTGGTAATTAGATGAGTGGCTGAGCTCTCAAGTTCTTGTCTGAACCTCAAGTTTTATCTATTTGACTGCAGCATTGTTGTAGCAATCATTGCTCATGTTTAATTCTATAGAAATAAATATAAGCAAAAGGGCACAATGCAGCCAGGCTTTTGGCCACTTCCAGAAGATGGCTCTTCTTATTTTCAGGTGGATTCAACAACACTCTGATCTCCACTTGCTGGAAGACAAATCCAGAGATTCAGCTGTGTTTTAGATGGCAAACCTAGGCAAAATTAGATCCAGCCTAAGGAAATCACGTAAGGTTTATTCAAACACAACAGATTGCTTATGGTGCCTATGAATTTCCATCTCTTGTTTCTTATTCCAGACCACAAGCTAATCTGTCAGAGAAAACTCTGAGGTAGAGCTTCCTTTGAGGAAGTGCTATGAAAATCAGCATAATTCTAGTTAACTCTGCCTCAGCTCTTCCCAATACTTGTATTTTCAGTTTTATTTATTCACTAAAGAAAACATTCATCAATGTGCAAACAAACTAATGATTTTAAACCGTGAGCATGAAAGAGTCCTGCCATACTTCTCATTGATATCCTTTCCATTTAAAGAAAACTCACATATCAATTTAGCTCACCTGTTAATTAAAAGCTTGTCTGGAAAATTCCTTGCTATTTGGAAGCAAAAGAAAGTGTAAAAACTATCTGAATGCTGGAGCTTTGAATTTTAATTACTTACTCCAAGGTTTGTTCGTGATCCCTCAGGTGTTGGCTGGGCAACAGCAAAGAAGTAGAAAAAAGAAACAAAATTATTTTGTAATTCCTGCTGTGGGGAAGAAAATGTACTGAGAAGGCTTCTAATTTTCTCTTCTTATCTTGTTTAGATTAACTCTTTATTAATGTACTTATAAGGGAGTATCTGCACAAAAAGAAAAAGATTCTGGAAGATTACAGGTAACTGCAGTGAATAATTGTTCTCTAGATTTGATTTTTTTTTTTAATAATGTGAGAATTCCTATTATGTTTTCCTCACAATGGAGAATACAATTATAAATGAGAATAATGCTTATAAATTTGGAATAAAGGCTACAGTTTATCTCAGATCATCGATTATATATATGTATTAAATTTGATGTGCTGTTTATTCTATGTGCATCTAAATAGAAAAGACATTAACAGTTTTAATAAAAAGTTGGGCACTCAGAAGAATTTGATTCCTCTCTCTACCTATTCATATAATAAATAATAGCTGGGGTTTTGGCCATTTTCTTTCCTTCCTATATTTTTTAGAAAAATGATATTTTTAACAGAGCAGAATATTTCATCTAAAGAATGAGAGTCTGTAAACTAAACGTGGAGGGAGGGTATAGTTTTTCTGCTTTTCCTCATTAAAATTATTGCCCCTACCAAAGTCACGATATTTTAATAATGTGAATTTTTTAGTGTCCCTTTATTAAAGATAAATATCTGAGGTTTTGATTTGGATCAGCAATTTTTCGGTAGGAAAAATAATTTTGAGATTTTACAGAGGAACTTAGAGATTGTATGAGGTTTCTTATGAACCTTTACATGTGAAAAATTAGGCCATCAGAGTCAGATGAAGACTTACACAAGTTCTCCAAGAACTGGGAAGATGACTTTTATCTTTTTCTCAACACACACATCATGCATATATCTGTTTAAAAGGTTCAGGTCACAGTTAAACTACTACTCTTGCAAATGGACTTGCAGGCAACTAGGTGACAATAGAAAATTAAATTGAAGTAACTCTGCTCATGTTAAGTATGTTTTTCTTCCTCAACACACTTAAGAATTTAAAATTGAAAAAAAAAAAAGGTCCAAAAGAACATAAATGGTAAATAGTTTATGTAGTATGTATATAAAATCCATATTTATTGAGTGAAAATACTAAGCAGAAACTGAACACATGTCAGTGCAAGAATTCGAGTCTGGTACAGGTTGTAAGAGAGTTAAAGAATCAGAGGCTGCTTCCAAGTGCATTTAAGGGACTCATAACATTAAACAGCCCAGATTTCTCTAGCATTAAGTTCATGATGAAGGTTTCCTCATCAAATGAACAAGACTTCATGAACTGTGACTGCACAAGTCATTTCTGGCTATTACACTCAGCTGAGTGCTGCTGGTTTAGCAGTATATGTTCAGTTATGTATTCAAGCAGAGACTTTTGCTCTCTGTGTTCAGCTAAAAATTCTGAATATTGTGCAAGTCAGTAATTTTAGTAGGCTTAAAATGAATTAAAATATGGAAGTGCATTAGGGGTGGATGAGGAATAAACCATGAGAAATTCAGTCACAGTTTAAGGAAGAAATGAAGAGAGCAAAAATAATTTAAAAAAAAAAAAGCAAAGCAAGCAGATGTCTGTCATCCATTTTTTATTTTTGTAGCTAAATGTCTTTCAAATGGAGACATTCCACTGTTTACTGCAGTTTTCTGGGAGACAGGCCTTGTAAGCAAAATCTTGTTTACAACAGAAAATACATTGCACTAGGAGTAGCCATGATACATTCAGAGACCCAACCTACAATTAGTGAGACATTTTATGAATCTGTAATTTGTAAAAGAATGCCCTATAAAAATTCAAACACCAGCAGGTCTTGTGTAGGTGTGGTGGTGCATCCCCACACCCCCCTTTTGAGTGACATTAAACCCCTCATTTCTGAGAGTAGGCAACTTGTAAATATGACTCAAAATAATATATATTCTTTCTGGAGAAATGAGAATCTGAAAAAAAGGACAATTTATGTGCAGCCAGAATTCTCCAAAAGGGGACAGAGCTACCAAAGTGACTCCAAGATGATGAAAATACTTTTTAGAATGTTTTACATCCAAACAGCACATTTATTATTCTCTACATTTCCAAGTGTCTCTAGAAGTTGGGTTTTTTTAAAAAGAGCAATAAGGAGCTTTTATTCATACATTCATACTTGTCTGTTGTTCTTACTTGTTGACATCCAAAATGAATTCTGATATTTTTTGCACACTGCTGTTAATTTCTGCTGCCTGGGGAGTGACTCTTCCTTTCTGGCAGCTATCAACAACTACTTCTCAATAGTAATCAAACAGAATCCTATAGAAAAATGGCAAACCATATTAAACTTCTGTATGATCCTTGATGATCTGCCAGAGTGTCTGATCCATTTCCATTTCCAGCTATGTGCCCTGGTTAATAAATAAAGAGTTCCTGTAAAACTTCTCTTTTCTCCTGCTGTCTTAACCCTCTATGTTGTTTGAAGAAATCCATATTCTCTTTCAGTCAGGATCTCTTTTCTTAAGAGAACATTAGCAGTGTCTTAGGCCTGAAATTTATAAATGAAGCAAAACTTTTTTGCTAGAGAAGCTTTTGGCAAAATATTTTTCCATGTATTGCACAGTCTGTTATCATCATGATCAGCACAGATTTTTTTAAGTCCCAACAGCCTGGTCTCTTATGAGTGAGAAATTTCACTTCTCCAAATGAAGTGAAGGATAATATATGGGATTTAGCATGGAAATAATTCACTCACTGTTGAGCATTTTTCTGGTTCTCTCCTTGGCAAATATGAAAAAAATACATCTGTCATTATGCTTGGTACTACAGACATGTATCAACTGAGGGATGGACTGCAGCTCCCAAAACATTTTCAAAAGTTGCCACTAAACTTTATCAGTGCTGAAACTAAAAAAATTAGCCACTGCCACACTGCTCTGCACCTGTACAATTTCTGCAAGATATCATTAACCAATTCCTTATAAATTAAAAACTGATTTGAGATTTACTCTTATGTTTAATATTATTCAATATTATCTATAAAATCATATTTAATATATTTTAGACAGATAAACCGCTTGTTTAATTTGTACATGATCTGCTTTTCTGCATTTCCGTATGGTGCAGAGGAGGGAAGCACAGGGCTCCTCCCTCAGGACAGACCTGCCTAAGCTTGGTTTAGTGGCAGTACAGCACAGGAGACTCCCCAGCTGATCACAGGTAGTGTGGGATAATTTCCCAGCATATTTCACACCCAAAAGAGTGTGGGATGGCATCAAAACCTGCACTCTCCAGCACTGTGCAAGGCAGCTCTCTGTCAAATCTGACATTTTTTCCAACCCTGCTAATGGGAGGGGTAGGCAAATTCAGAACATGAGCCCACACTTTAGGCTTGCATGGGAAGTGCCTCTCCTTTTGGATGAACTCTGCCAGGACTGGCAGCCAGGGCACATTTTTTCCTGCAGGCATCACCTGTAGGTGACCTTTCAGCAATTTGTAAATCCCCAGTTTAAACCAAAATGTTAGGGTGATGCCTTTTGCTAATTTCAAGGATTTATAAATGAGGATGGAATACCTTGTTAGCAGAAAAGAAAGCACAGATCAATATATCAGGGAAGGATCTGAGCAGAGCAACAATCATACCAGAAATGTCAGAGCTGAGCGATTCCCACACAAATAAAACAAAGCTGGCACTGGCAAACAGCTCCAGACTCACAGAGGGAGCTGTGGGCACTGCTCCAGCCCCATGGCCACCCCATGGGGAGCAGGGTCACAACACTGGCAGGTCCTGGGACACCCAGGATGATATCCCAGCTCTGCCTTGACAAACAGGGACTCCCCAGGAACACTAAACACTCCACAGAGACCCCTATGCCCCTTTCACAAACTAAACAGCTCAAGTTAGGAACTTTTACTTCACAAGGAAATGCAGATTTTCCTTCCTCTTTAGTTTGCAACTTCCTAAAAGAGAAAGAGGAAACAGGGAAGATGAAATGTTTGTATCCTGTAATTTGCAGAGCCTGTGGTTTCACATTCTCTCACCAGAACATCACAGGGGTCTGACAGCTGACCACAGCTTGCCTTGTGATGCACACAACTGATGCATCAGGTTGGATCTTGCATGAGAAAGAGGAGAAATGTGACTCTCAATCTTGCAATTGGTTTGTTGTGCCACAGATGAAAAGAAAGCTTTTTGTAAGGTAGGAGAGCCAGGTATTGCAGCAAGGCTGGCTTCCAGATTTCACACCAAAGATTACTTCTTGAAACCAACTCATTAGTAAAACACTTCTGCATCTCATCGACAGCTCAAGACTGACAATTCCAAATCTAATTAACCTCAGATATGTTTGTAGTTCAGTTATGACCTTATTTACCCAGAGTCTGTCCAGTCTAGCCTTCTGTCTTCCTGTTCCGACCATCTATTCATGTTATGTCAAATTAAACATCCCATTTTAGAGGGATTCCAGTATTCAGTTAGAGTGACTGGAATCTAAAATATTAATTGGCATTTTTGAAATAGTATAGCATATACTTGATTTTAAAACCAGTGAGCTGGCCAAATAATGAATCTAAGTAACAGAATTGCTTGAGATTTTTGAAGTTTGGTAAGAGTAAATGGGAGATTTTCAGAAGGACTAAGCACTCAAGGTGTTTCCCTTCTGGAATTTCTCTGCAGACATTCAAAAGTGGTCAATATTTCACATAATGGGAATATTTGAAAGTGTGGTCATTCAGTATTTAAATAATGAACAAACTTTTTGAAACATTGCTCTGCTGTCTCTAATCACAATATGCTGGTGTCTTAGGTTAACAGTAATTAGAGAAGAAGCCCCTGAAATGATTACTGAACACCTTTAATGAGCCCTAAATTCATAAACACAACAACCTCTCCTCCTCAATGTTTTCCCTATTCTCAGTGTGAAATATTGCTATTGTTTCAGCTGCTCTGTAATCTCTTTCTGAACCATGATGCCATGCAAGGACTGTAATCCTCTGCTGTTTTACAGGGTAACCAGAGTTTTTTGACATTTAAAATATCTAGCGGCATGACAAGACGTTGTATTTGCATATACATAAATTGTGCCAGGGAAACTCGATGAGTGACAAACCATCAACAGCAAGCTGCAGCATTGCCTGTGGCTTTCACATCAAGCATGGCTGTGTATAAAAATGTTACAGTGCTGAAGAAAAGCAGCCTGACCGCCACAGCATCTGTTTTATAGCTGCTCCTCTGAAAAAGAGAATTCATCCTTTAAAAACTACTGCAAAGGAGAAAACTACTTATTGTATTTATTTGAAAGCTCCTTGTATTGACAATCCATTGAGGGAGAAGAAAGTTTCCTTTCCAATATGATATTTGACATCAACTTCTGTGTGAGAATTTTCTTCCCCATCCATCCCTGAGTATCTGCAGTGGTATCTCCTGAGGTTAAAGCAGGCTGTGATGCCTGTGATAGGTTTGTTATAGCTTCCTATGGCATCCCACCGGTGCCTCTCCCCTCACCTGAAGAAGCAGCTGAACTGTACAACCAAACCTTTGGCTAGTGAGGATTAATGTCACAGAAAAGTAAAACATGGATTGGTTTTCATGTGACTGATAGTGCATATATTCCTCAGAATCACAGCAGAGTCCAGAGGGACATTTCATGCAGTTCAAACAAGCAACTCATGCAAACCATCTGCAGCTTAACCACATGACAGACCCAGTGGTGATTTCAGAGTTGCCAGTGAAACAAACTCTGATTCCTCCCAGAGAGACAAATACAGCTGCAAAACAATGTTGAGCGTTTCACACCTTGGCGTGAGCCTTGTGAGAGCTGACCAAAAGAAAAGGAGAATAAAGTAACATAGAAAATAAGAGCTAAAAAAGAAACTAAATTAAACTTTAAAAATCCCCTGAAGCTGGAAGATAATGCACAAAGTAAAATCACTCTTTGTTGCATAACACCCTGCTTTCTCTCCAGCTAGTAGGGTTATGCACTGTACAAGCACCAAATTTAGCATTTTTTACCTTTGGCTAAGGCAGTTGTACAATGCAGGATGAAAACTGAATATGGAATTAGGTATAAAACTCCTGTGCTGAAGGTTTGTGGGGTGTTTTTCCTATGATGTCAATTTTTTTTCAAATTGCTGATTGATCCAAACTGGTATAACAGGGAATGATCCTAGTACCCCATAGGTTGGAAAAGACCTTTAAGATCACCAAGTACAGATGTTGAGCCAGCACTGCCAAGGCCATCACTAAACCACATCCCTGTTTGGCTGACATGACCTGATATGATGCACCACAAGATGACTTCTGAGTTTAAAGAAAGAAAAGATCCCCCAACAGGCTTTATCAGTTTCAGTGACTCATATACTACACTGATTTGCTTCTGAAACTCCCTTTAGGAATTACTACATTTTCTCTATCTGTAAATTCTGATATAGTGAATGGTAGCAGGCCTGGAAAGTGCCTTTTAATAGTGAACACCTCATCCAATTGCTTTTACTATGTGAAGATAATTTTTTAGCAAAGCAGTACAATATATTTCCTTCCTTCTTGGAAGTCTCTGTGTTCTCAGTTGCTATTTCAAATTAACCTAGATATGGAGATTAAACAACCATTTGGGAAAAAGTGCTAATCAGAGGGAAATAACACTGTCTAGTGTTTCTCAGCCAGAGTGGCTTTGGTGGGGATTAAGTCTGTAGCACAGAAAACAGAGATGACTCTCAGAAATAAGAAATGAAACCATCTATTTTCTGTGACCTCCTACAATAAACAAGGCTTGAGCACAGCAGCTGTGAGAATCCCCTGCATATGCTGGCTGATGGCAATCCAGGGTGAGTTGATTTCAGGCCGTATCCCCTGTGAATGACTGCAAAGCTGGCTTATTCATTTTGTGGCCGCATTCCAGTGCCAAGGTTTATCTCCCCAGTCTCTCAATCCTCTGTGCACACAGCTCTCCATAGGAAGTCCCAAATAAAATTCTCTTCATCACTACCAAACTGAGTGCTGGCTTTTGCATCCAGCATCCTTTTCCCACCCCTTGCTGAGCCTGGGGCCCTCACAGAGGGGGACCCTTGGCGTTCAAGGAGCTCCTGAAGACGGACAAATCAGACTGCAAAGTCTGAGGACAAGTCTGTGCTGTTAAATTTGTCTCTATAGCCAAAGGAAATAGACTTCACAGTCAAATAGAAAGAGAAGGAAAAACAAAAAAATCATCTGAGCCTCTAGAAGCTGTCACTAATTTTAGGAATTGACAGTAATCCTAAATGTCAGGAAGTCGTTTGAATCTGTGATCTCACGCCATCAGAGGCAGCAGAGGGTCAGGCAACACCTTCTCCAAATTTCAGCCATCAGCAGATAATGCAGAGAGGTCTCTCAGTCTCCCTGCTGTGGCTGATGGGGTCTTACCAAAAAAAGATTCCTGCCCCACTTAAAATTTTGGTAAGTCCTCGTGTGCCTCAGCCACACTTGGGTTGATGCCACTGGTCATAGAGAGCTCAGCATTCCTAAAAAATAACATCTCCCATATTCAATGAGCCAAATGTCTCCTTCCGTGGCTCCCTCGATTCCTGTGTTGTTGACAAGAAAGGCTCATAGCAATATTAAGTCAGTTTACAGTTTTTTAGCTGTTATTTTGTAAAAATGTCTTTTTCAAAAGAGTATATGAATAATCAAAGTAGAAATAATGAGACGAATCAGCAAACGGAGTAATTTCTATGTGTAAAATAGTTTCAAATCAGAAATTGGAGTTATATTTGTACTAATGACTACTCTAACATCCTAACAGGCTCCAATTTTTGCATAAAAATGATACATTTTAAATATCTAAAACCTTGATGGGGATTTTATACTTTGTTTATGTTAAACCAAAAAAAAGTGAACTTAAAGTAATCATGTAAATTGAATGATAATAAGAGTTCTTTTATATTTTTAGACTACTTCAAATGAATAATTTAAAAGGCATCAAGCAAAATATTTTATTAACATAAAGCTAATGGTATATTTTTATAGTATCTGATTTTCAAAAATTTGTACTAAGGCATTATCATAATCAGCTCATGTCAGTAGCATGCCATTTCACATGCTTTTATTTTTCACTAATGTACTCCCTGGCACAGACACTAAGTCTAAACCTTATTCCTGAGCTATCACTACTGCCTTTATGAAAATACTTGTAATTTGTTTGCTTCTACACAGATCTGAAATAAAGAGGACCGTGCTCTGTGAACTGAAATTTCTGTTAGGATGTATTCCAGTGACAAATTCCAGGGCCCAACAGTGGCATGTTCCAGAACTCACAAAGAGAAAGAAAATGAAAAGGATCACCCAGGGTGCATGACACAAAACTGGTATTATGTTGTGAAACCAAGACAATTACAGAATGTTAGAGAATTCCTTGCCATTCCCTGGCTAGAAAAAGGAAAAAAAACACCTTATTCAGTGCCAGCTTAAGGACAAGAAAAATGATCTCACAAGCTTAACATTTGAGTTCTAATTCCAAGTATAATTTCTTTCAAAACAACCACTGACTATGTGGCAGGTATGAGTTTGTAAAACCTCACAAAACCTACATTTAAACTTTGTTAAAATGCAGAAAGTCTATACCTCATTTAATTTCTTTTTAAAGAATCAGTTCATGTTCAAAATATTTTTTTCCAGATAAATAAGGATGTTCTTTTTATTTCTTCCATCATCTCAGGTAAAGGACAAATAACACTCATGCTCTAATCAGACAGCTCTCATCAATAATCAATGTAGACATTCTTATCTGTGATTGCATTTTCTAATGTGCATTGCTTTATCATCTATTCCAAAATAATTCTTTGTGATAAATTCTGATATAAATATACCCCATTTAGTGGGATGGAGCATTGCCATTGGCTTTGCTGGGAATAACCAGAGGGAGCTGAAGTCAGTCGTGAACAGAACGAAAGGCAAAGCAATTGCAGACTTTGGACTATGGAAACAAACTTGGCATGTTTAATTACCCTTATCAAAGGACTTGATACTTTGATAATATACTGTGTAAAAATGCTGTAACATTTGAGAATAGTTTGAATTAAAAATTCCAATTGATGGTTTGTCAAAATAAAATATAAAAAGGCTATGAGGGTAAATATGCAGCCTCATGAGTCTTCTTCAGTACTTCAGTGTCTTAATAACCACCAGTAAACATTTGAAGCCCCCAAAATGTTCAAATGATTAATTTAAAAAAGAAACAAAGCAGGGAGATTTTTGAATGTGGAGTCCTATGACAGACTTCAAAGATTCCTTGAAAAGAGAACACTTTGTGATGGAAATATTTTTCCTTGGGGGTTTTCTACCAGCATTTGAAATTTTAGATGCTCTTCCCAGAATGTTGTGCCCATTCTATTACCATCTTCTCTACAGCAGCAAGAAAATTATTAAAATATGAGATGATGAAGAAAATCCACAAAGTTGCTTGGTCTCACAAGTTTTGAATTAGGTGAATAGAAGATTTTTTTCCACTCTAATGAAAAAAAAAAATTAAGAGTTTGTAAAGAAAACATCCTAAAATTAAAGGCAGTAAACTTTTTTGATACTATGGGTTGTGTTTGATTTTCTTTAAATTGTGAATGACACAATAAAGATTATTTTAAAATCTTATTTATTAAACACACCTACATGTACACTGGAGTCCTTCTTGGAGTACACATTCCTGGCAGTGAAATTCATCCTGTGCAGTCTTAGTTCAAAACCTAAATATTACTTGAAACAGCCTATTTAGATTTTGAAATCTCAGAGGAGTCTGCTCTGCAGTAACTGCTGTTTCCTAAATATACATTTTGTGTTGGTTTATATGTGCACTCTTTTACTAAAAAACATGTCTACAAGACTGTAAAAAAATTTTTAAAAAAATCCCCTGTGGATATCACTTAGTTTTATCACTTCTTTTACAGAGAACAAAAATGAAAAAAAAACAAACCCTGAACTCTAAAATAATATACAAAAAAACCCCTGAAAACAAATAAACAGAATCTTGTGCTGATATTTCTTAGATAGTAAACAGAATAGTTAATGGAATTTATTACTAGAACCTACTGCAATTCTGATTCAGATTATCAAAAAATTTCCAGTAACTCGTAAATAAAAGGAAAATTAAACACAATGAAATAGCTCTTATTTCTAAAGCTGGGAATTTTCCTGCTATAGTAATGTCAGAATCTTTTTTTCTTTTTCTGCTCCAATGACATGTTACATTAACATCAATTAATCACTGGAGAAAATGACCAAGTGAATTTTTACATTCTCATTTCCTAAAATCTTTAAACCCAGACTGAATGGATTTCCAAAATATACTATTCATAAAGACAAGTCATTCCTCTTACACAGGAATAATTAGATAAAGACCTACTCTGTGCAAAGATGCAGAAATCAGATTACATGACCTTTCTGACATAAAATCACATCTCTAGCTCCATCAGACTGATGAACAAAGCATCCAGAAAAGTGGAACCCAGAGAGAGCCTCATCCACCACCCTCCTCTGCCCTGTGGAGGTTGTGCTGTTAATCTGTGCCACACAGACCAGAGAATGTGCTGTGAGAGGCCCCTGTCAGCTGGGCTAAGGCTGCAGAGTAAATAAACTGCCAGGAAAAGCTGGTATTCAGCTGTGCAAATACATATCTTTAATATGTTGCAGAGATGACTAACTGGGAACATTTAAAAATCATGCAGGCAGAAAAAAACCAAATGATGTCACACAATTTTTTTTTTAGATATTAAGATGTAAATTTCACAAATCAAGCTTGTACTCAAAACTGGGCTACAGTGATGATCAACGTCCATGCCCAGGGAAAAATTTCATCCATTAGTAGGAAATTGCTGAAAATCCAGCTCCTTAGAGAAATATAACACTTTGAATTTCCTGCTTCAAAATGTCAATATATTAATTTTTTTCAAAGAAAGAGGTTTGCTGTAAGAGTTTGTTGAATGGCCAACCCTCCCCCGACCCCATACCCACTTACTACGTCTCTACTTTGTAAAGCCATTAATTACTGGGAGCATGGCAACATCTTCCTGCAGTTTTATTCTCCTTACATTTGTTATATTGACAGCACCTTCACAATAAATATTCAGGGCTAATTCCATTAAAATGTACCCAAATCACCTAATGGGAAACAAAAATCACTAAAGCTATATCTAACTGTTGATACACTGTCCTGTTGTTTCACCCCTTTTAATAGAACTGTTTTATTTATAACAACAACCCCTCTCTGGAAATGAAGGATGTGGGATGTCTCAGCTAAGAAATTTTCAGCTAAGACATTCTCTAACATTGCCCCTTCTTGCTTAATCAGCTAAAGACAATCTAGGAATTCTAATTCCTGAAGGAAAAAGAAGTTCCAATAAATAAGCCTGACCTCTTGGCAGTTTGCTGTACTGTCCCTTTTGTCCCCTTCTCCAAGAATGGAGAACAATCAGGATTTGTATCTCTTCTGGAAGTTCTGGGAACTGTCCAAATCAGACAAGGCTGAATCTTCCTGAAAATGTTTTTTTAAGACTGCCTCAAAGTTCCCCAGTCATAACTGGAAGTAAAGCCTTGATAAACTAGAAGAAAATTATATTTAAATTATTATGTCCTCTTGTTTAGGTCAGGGATTTAAAGCCAGAACTGCAGCTTTCCTTTTTTTCTTTCGTCTTGACAAGACAAACTCTCACTGGAAGTGATTGTGAAAGACATCGAGTCTGGAGTTTTCTAAATAATCAGACAAAATGTTGTTTTGGAGTGTGGAGACCAGATTTTGTAAATCAACTGGAAGAGTTTATTAGAGACAGAAAGCTCCATGTCAGGTCTCAGGAGGAGAGATGCACAGAGGTAGATGGAAATGCTCTGGTGGCCTTCATTCTCTACTGTTTAATGCAGGCAGGAAACAGGATCCACAGTTTTCTGTGGCCTCCATGCTGTGGTTATTTTCTGCTGAATAGCACAGAAATAAAAGCTTTTATATGTATTTTTGGAAGTAGAATTCTTACAGGGGTGAAATAACTGTAATCAAGAGCAAGCTGAATATGGAGTGTAGGAGGATAAGAAAGCTTTTCAGGGCTAGAGGGTCCTGCAGAAGACAAGAAAGTCTGAAGTAAAGATAATATTTTAAACAGAGCTTCACAAGAAACTTTCAGATTTATAAAAGTGCCTTTGGGGTCAATGTGAGAACACTTCTTGTGGGATGTTTACATGGATATTTCAGGGGGGTTCTCAGCTGTTAGTGGATTTGTACAACCTTCTGTGATTGTCTCATTTGAATTAGAAAGCCATGAGCACTCAGGATAATTCCACATTGCACCTGCACCTACACAGAGAAATAATTCCTTGTCTCTTTGTGCCAAGATGGAAAAATGTTGGTGGCCCAGATCAAGAATGTGTCATGTACTTGAGGAAGTGATTAAAACCATAAAAAATAGCCAGCAGAGAGCCAGACAGATAGCTAGGACATATCTGAATACTAAAATTCACATCTGTTTCCTCCTCTCATCCAAATATGATGATCAGATTCAGAATTTTGGCTTGGTCTCATAAATAGAAATTAATTAAAAAGTAAAAATGATGAAGAAATGGTGAATACACACATTTATATACTATAGTAGGTTTTGTACTATTCCTCTACTCCAGCAAACTGTAAACAACTCTTCAAAAATTCTTTGTCCACATTGTCAATACGATTTCTCCTTTTGTTATAAGTGCAGACATAAATACTCTTTATCTAGTGTGTACTTACAGCAGTGAGGATGCACCATCCGTGCTGAGGAGACTCGACATAACCACACTCAAACAACCTGCTAAGGATTTCATTCTTTGTGTTTACAATGTTCTGTCATGACTCAAATTCCTGCCTCTACATTGTTTTTTAAACAATGGCTTTTCTTTTTTCCCAGATTGAAATACAATGCTTCAGTTTTATAACAAGAATTAGCTGGGGAATAATAGCATCGCTACACAAAAGGAGAACAAAGTACTCAGATATTTCCCTGTATGTTTTGTTTTCATCCATCCACACAATCCAGGAAAACACAACTCTATGCACACACACACACAAATGCTCTCCAGAGGAAATTAGTACAGAATACAAATTTACTGCATTAATATGTGAGTTTTGATCACAGTGTTAGCTGTATCCTTTTCTCCCTAGTACTTTTCTTAACTTTTAAAGTTGAGAATTGCCATTGAGTGATATTTTATTTGGACATCAACAACAATTTCTCTGTCTTGCCTTATGTTATTATTCCACTCAACAACTATAATCTATACAAAAATAATGTTTCATCTGTTGATTACAGTCTCAGGATGAATTTCAAGGAAAAAAGAAAAGTGGAAACTGTTAAAAGTTTAGCAAAAAACCAATATTTTTTGTAGAATATTGAAATTAAAGCAGCCACATCCGCCCATTGCAGGGATAAGGATAACTGTGCATTTCAACTGCAGCAATGTGTGCATGGGATGAGAGATGTACAGCTTGATATGGAATCCAAAAGAGCTAGTGCTTTGTTTCTTTTCAATCTTCTCTTAAACTTTTGCCTTTTAAACAAAGAAACACACAAAAAACCCCAAAACAATGACAACAAAATTTTACAAAGGAAGAGATTACCGCTGGTTAAATCCTTAGTTATGCTGAAACAATCCTGATGAATCAGGTCTTGTATATCCTTGTACCCTTTACTTCTTTTCCCATAAAGAGTCTGATAGTTAAACTGTAAGATCTCTGGGACATGAACAATCTTTTGTTCTTTGCCTGTATGTACTGAATAATGCAGTGTCCTGATTTGTGACTGGGCTCCCAAGTGTTATGATGTAATACAAATAATGAATGAAAGCACTTAATTTTTAATTTAAAATAAAATTGACAAAAGTGATTACTAATTTTAGACTTATCAACCAGAAACAGCTGGGATCTCATTTTAGGAGATCCCAAGCATCTATGCTCTCAGATAATTCAAGTGCAGCTGGAGTGCTCAGATTGAGCACCCAATATCCTCAGCCCCAAAATTAATTGAGGATTTTGAAAGTGCTGGCTCAAACATTAGCACACTCCACTGATTATCCTTTTGAGGGGCCTGTTCTTTCTGCATTTGCCATGCAGGGCAAAGGGGCTCTCTGCTCTTGTCTTGTGTTTCAATAATCCCTTTCTCTTTGAAAGGACAGGTGCAAATTAAGTCTCACTTGAGGATGCCCAAAGAATCAAACAACCTGTGCTTCAAAATAAAAATGCATTTCCACCTCTGCCTTATTTCCACCCATGCCATTCTCTGCTCACTTACTGGGCATCTTCCAATAATTTCCTCCAGCAGAGAGAGCTGGGACAGAGCTGCCTTGGATGCTGCCGATGTTCTTGGATGGTCAACAAAGGGTGCTAATGGACATGGCAGCTGGCTTTCTCCCTCTTGAGGCTAAACATTTTCCCTGCACTAACTCCACACTTGACTGATCCAAAAGCTGACAGCTGTGAGTTTGTCCTGAAACCATGCTGCAGTAACTGCTGCCATTTCACAATATAACTCTACTTTCTCATGTGGATTTAGTGCCAAGTACACAGCAGTTTGTGAGCCACGCAGTACAGAAAAAAGCTGAGAGAAACAAACACATTTCATTTCTGTCTACATTACCAGCACTTTTCCTTCTTTATTCTGAGGCTATGAGCTAAAGAAGATCGTGAAACAAACCTGAGGCATTTTAAAAGCTATCCCTGAAAAATCTGCTTTTGCATGACTTACAAATGGGTAGAATTACAGACTCTGATGGAGAGTTAACTGGATTAGCTCTTAATACTATATTTTATATTATTATTCATGAGTATACTTTTAGTCACTTCCATTTGGAATGACTTGAGAAGTGTTCAGAGAACAAAAACCTGGGGGATGCCTCTGAAATTATGTGTGTGTATTTAACACCTAGCAGTAACTCAGTGCAGTATTTTGCAACTTATGATTATTGTTCCCACTATGTAGAGGTGGAAGTTTTACTTCTATTTTTTCAGATGAATGAACTAAGAAAAGCAAAATAATTGAAATATATATGGAACCTGCCAGGAAGTTCAGAGACAGCAAACTCAACATATGCTGTATATGTGTGTAATATAGTGTAGCAACAGTTGTTAACTTCACAGCATTCCCTTGTATTTCTGTTTCCATTTAATTCTCACCACCTGACATATGACCAAATACTTAGCAGAAAAATTAGCAAATCATTAGTGATTATATTCCGTTAAACCTTTAGAAAACTGGACAGTCCACCTGATTTTTGGCAAGCATATAAATGTTTCAGAAGGTATGGAGCTACTAGAGAATGTTTCATTTGTCTGAGTATTTTGGAAATGCTTAGAGAAATCAAACAAACAGCCAAGTTACACTCTATTTGCAGCAATTAAATGGCATATAATATATTTTCAGAAGCTAACGATTCAGTCCCAAAATAACCACCAGAAATAAATCAGAAATGCTAAGAACTCTCAGGAATTCCAGCAAGCTCTTTCTCACTTCTGTGCCTGCACGTGACACTGAAAGTCCAAGGTGACTGCAGGTGCGACACCTGACATTTCCAGCTCCTGATCTCAGCAGCCAATTCATTTTGAAAGCTAAAATTATTTTCTCTCTCAGAAGTTCTTATAATAGCTTATTTGTGAAAAATACCAGCGTGAATCGATTCCTTGAAGCCAAAACTCAGGGCTGAAGAAAACACGCATGCATTTATCACAACAATATAGTGCTGGAAAAAGCAATATTACTGTAACAAATCTGGAAAAAAACAATGAGTACTGGGAGAGGTGGAACACAGCCTGCTTCACCAATGCCAGAAAGATTTCACGCTGCAAGACAGTAGCGTTTCAAATTTTTCTGACTTTTTTTTTTTTTGCTTTTAGGAGGATCAAAACTAATTTAAATAACTGTGAGGGTTCTCATGCATTTCACACTTATATGCCATATTTTTATTCTTCTAATAATTTACTTAATATTAGGGAAAAGGTGTTTTTTAAGCTAGTGGGAGTCCCAGTCCCCAGTATCCAGACTATTGGTGGAAGAGCTAAAGCAGCAGTGCTGACTTCTCGATTCTCAGCAAAGTTCCTCAGCCTTGAAGACATCTGCTGCAACAGAAACTGGGATTTTCAGCCTCACCAGCTCAGATGGTCGTTGTGCTCCCTTCTGAGACTGTCAAAGGGTGTTAATTATATCTCAAGGTAGCCTGAAACTTGGGACTCAAGCCCTTGCCTATTAGCAATGAACTTTCCCATTGCTGCAAACCTGTGCCAGCTTTAAAACAATGCTGACTAAGAAACGCTCACATTTCTACCTGACACTGTCACCCAGGCCCCTGAACATTTCTCCTGTGGCTGCATTTTCTCCTCAGGCTGGCAGAGGCGTGGGGAGCATTGCTGTGTCTGTGGGGAGGATGAAGTGAACCACACTGAGCTGTGATCGTGGGGCAGCAGAGGCTGCTGCTGTCCAGCACAAAAATGACATCTCCAAATGCTCACAGCCCTTTTCTGATTCTGTGGAATTCTGACACTGTGAAAATTGCTCTGAATATGAACAAAGAAGGATGAAAGGAGCTTAAAATGTTTTAAGCAATTTCTGTGAAAAGAGATGTGTATTGATCACCCAACTGCAGTGCCAGGGGAACCAAGTATTGATACTCCCAGTGACCTCTGGGTGAACCTACTTCATTCCACGGGTTCCTGAGCAGCCTCTGAGGACCAGCAGCCAAGTCTCTCACTGTTGGCTGCTGTGAACAATCTCCAAAAGACCACCCCCACCTCTCAAGAAGCTCCCCATATTCTGACACTGTGGAAAAAGGCACAGGAGGCAAGAAGGGAGGTGGAATCCCCGTCTGGAAGGTTCTTGGAAGGGAATCCTGGGCCCTTGGCCATCAGCTTTCTGTTCCTTGCTTTCTAAAACCCATCCTCCTCCTCAATAACTTTTCCATCTCTTCTCCTCTCTATGTATTTAGCAAGCTGCTCAGGTTCCATTCCTTAACAATGCATCTTCTAAAAAAGTTATTCCTTAAGTAACCATTCTTTCTTACTTGCACTGATTTAAAAGAAAAAAAACCCACAACCGTTTTATCTCCTATTAAATTATCAATATATCCATTCTATACCCAGTTTTGAGTGTAGAATCACAATTTGAAAATAAAAATGAAAATGCAACATGATACAATGGTTATTCGTCATTCATAACCACAGATTTTTCTGAGAATTTCCAGTTGCTTATTACATAAAATTGTATATTTCAAGGATGTGAAAAGGGCTAAAGGGAACATAACATGTTTTTCTCTTCTTCCTCCCTTCAGCAACTCAGAGAAAGGGAGAACAATCACAGTAAATATCTAGACCTTCTGATACATTTTCATGAAGTAGTTTTGCTTGTGTGTTTAAAAAGTAACCAACATTGGGATTTGCTGTAAAGCTGAATTGGGAAATGGATGGTTCTTAAATGCTGAATAAGGAAAAAGATTATTTCTATCATTTAAGATCAAAATAGGGCAAAATAGGAACAGAACAAGGACAAGATTTTGAATTTAAATAGAAAGTTGTGACTGAAGCTGGTAAAATTATTGAATATACTGTTTCAGATTGTATTCCCTTTTCTGTTCATAACACCTTTATAAGAAAACTACTTTATATGAATCAGATGACAATTAGTGGACCCTGGGTGAGAACATAGCATCAGAGCTCCTGATGAGTTATTCATTTCACTCTGCATTATTCATGATGTGCAATTGGTCAGCTAAAATCACTGTATCACTTTTATTCCTGGTGTAGACAAAACACTTCTAAAATGAAGAATACAAAATATGCCTGCTCATGTCAGAATATCTTTGCTTCTAAGTGGTTAAGGCCACTTTTATACAAGGAACAGTCATTCCACAAATAAACCAGCTTAAAAATAGCCAATAAGAGAAAGAACAGAAGAGCTCTTTAAATTCAAATAGTTTTTGGACCCAGGTTGTGGATCAGAGAAACAAATCAGATAGGCTACTCTAGAAAATAAGAATATTTATGCTCCATAGGAAAGTAATGGGGGGAGAATCACACATAAAAATCTCAAACTGAGAAGCAGAGATCAGAAGGAGAATCAAGAGGTTTAGATGCGAATCTCCTGGTAGTATGGGATGATAAAAGATGCAGATTACTAAATGTATGTAACTAACACATCCTTCTTAATTGGCCCTTCCTCACATCCAGGCAAATACAGATGTGGAACCCAGAGTTCTGCTGCTGCAGTTCAGCCCTCCTTAGTGAGGATGTGTGGGCAGACACAGACTCCTGATACATTTTTGTGGTATTTATTTGTCATCACAAAATAAATACCATCACAAAAATATCTTGTATTTTGGTTTACTAGTGGAAAATGCCAGTTTAGTACTGAAAAATAAGCCAACATTTAAGGAGATCTATTTCTTCAGCAGTCATTTGAAAATGGACATTTTTTCACTGTATTGTTAAAACCAGCCTTGGTCAATCAAAACCAGTTTCCTTGTTGCTGAGTCTTGATTGCTTCCATGACAACAATGCTATTTTATAGCAAGAGTATCCTCATATATAATTAAGGACACTATATGCTTGTTTATATTGAATTTAAAAGATAACTTGAAGAACTCATCATGTTTCTTCAGTTGTAGTCTCTGAACAGTACTATTATATCATAAATATTCAAAATTAAAATAACTTCATGCTCTGTTCTGTAATGGAGCTGTTTACAGGACTGCTGTTAAAGCTAGACTTTTCCATTTAGAAAGCATTTAAATGATTGCCATGTTATCTGGAATCCACAAGTCTTGAAAATAAAGAAAAACCCTAAACAAAATCAAAACAATAACCCTAAAATAAATAAACAAACCCAACAATAATAATAAAAAAAAGACAAAAAAACCCTAATCCACACATGAAAATAAAAATACAAAATACATGCAAAACCCCATTTTCTCTGCCATGGAATGCACCTGGCACCTCCTAAAGCCTTGCAGAACACCTTTCTCATGGGCACAAGGCGCTCTGCACCTGCTGCTTGCAGGAAGGAGCTGCACTGGGATGTGGCTCCTTCTTTGCTTTTGAGATTTCAGCTCAAACTCAGAGGAACAATTTTTTTTTTGTACTTCAATACTGATGTGACAATATCAAGGACTTTGACACAGAAGAATCTGAAGTTCAAAAGTAAAATCATTTAATGAATGCATAGCACATCCCTTCTTCATTATGCTGAATCCAGCCCTGGAGTTGGGCAATGCATGCACTAATTCTCTATTAGAAATGTTATTCTACATTCCTCATTTGTAAAATAGCATTTAAAAAAAGTCAAGATGTTTGGCTAAAAAAGCTTTCATACCATTTTGAACTTTCCTAGTATATTTTAAAAGCAGGAGATAATCCTTTTTCGCAGCTATTGTGTTTTATTCTGTTGAAGGTTGTTGGCTGTAAAACATTGTACCTCCCTTTAAACTTTTCCATATAACTTGATTAGACAGCAGTAATCTCTAATGCTTTCATGTGCAAATTTAGGAGTGACCCGGAACAAGAGCTTCCTTCATCCCCATAGCAACCAGGAGGATGGAAGAATGCCACTCACCAGGCAATGCAAGGCAAATTTCATCCCTTTGATGTTAATTAACAAATTGCTTTCAGAAAAGTCAATGCATTTTTCTCCTTTAAATGTTTGTGATAAATTTTTAATATATCTGAAAATGAAAGAAATGCAGAAGCATTGGCTGCTGAGACAGGAGTGTGGACGACTGCCTTGGTGCTACAGCAGTGATGACCCCCAGGAAGTGTTTGCAGCAACTGTTCATAAATCACCTTGAGTGAATTTGGGGACTTGGAATTAAGGACTGATACCTCTAACCAGTTTTATTTTTAGTGCACACTCTGATGTTGGCCCTAATAAAGAAAGTCATTCATCCATTTTCCGTTGTGAGAATAAAAATAATAATAATAGGATAACACACAAAAAATTTTGTAAGATGAGGTTATAAGCATATCCTAAACAATTTTAATATACTTAGCATGAAAATCACTTCTCACTGATAAATTTTGTTTGCATAGTTCTTAGACTGCTTGTTGCTCTTCTTCCTCTTTCCCCAGTTGTCAGAATGCTTTACCAAAGTTACCAGTTCTTAGTACAAATTCTTTTAGGGACTACTGAGCTGTTCCTAATGTTGCTGATAAGGCTTGAAAGTTGTCAGTCGCTCAAAAGCCACCAAGAAACCCCATCAGAGTCCCTGCTATTCAGGAATGTGCTGATTCACTGGCTAAGATGCTTAGTTCAGAGAATGTGTCTTCCCTTCTGCCCATTTTTCAGATTTTCCAGGACTAGTCACCTGGGTGAAACTTCATTACAGAGAGCATCTGAATAACCCCAGGTGATCTGAGAAGCTCCAGCAGAATTAAGCTCAAGTGAAACAACCACCCTGTAAATGAGCTCCTCACAGACACTGACTTTATTGTTATGTGGTATGTTCTTACTTTCACCTCGCTCTTCTCTTTCCTGGCACAAATGCTTTCTTAAATAATGTTTGAGATCTTGGAGGTGACAGTGTAACTCAAGCTACCTTCAGCACAGTTCAGACTGTGCTCTGTTCCCACCTGGGCACTGTGGAGAGCAGAAGCTGGTGGGGTCACAGGCTGTTCAGGCACTGAGCAAGCAGTGCAGTCCCTGTCCTTGGAGGTTCTCAAGGTCAGAGCCTGGGCTGACCTTAGAGGTGCCCCTGCTCCAACCTGGCAGTTTGGACTTGCAACCTCCTCAGCTCCCTGCCAGCCCAAAATATCATATGATATTATTATCAGATACAATGATGGATTAAAAAAAAATAAATCCTACTAGATGTCACATATTCTAGCAAAAGGTAAATGAATGAAGCAAGCTTAAGCAACCCAAGGTTTTGATGACACTCACTGCCCCATATTACATTTAACCTCAGCTGAACTGGAAACAAGGCTCTGATTGGAAACAACAATACCATTTGCTAATCTCCAGCATTGACAGACTAACCCCAGAAACCTTTCCTTCCCTGATTTTTACAAAATCCCCTGCTGCAGTGTTGTTTTACACCTCCCCATCAGTTAAGAACTGTGTGAAACTCTACAATGCTTTTCTAACACACACTACAGAAAAAGATTCTCCCTACCTATCACTTAAAAAATTACAGAATAAATTCCACTTGTCCCGTATTTGTGTGCAATCTTATTTAACAAGCTTGCTATTCAGCACAGCAGGAAAAGTCCATTAGAAGAATGATATGCAAGAATCCCTCCAGAGTGTAATGAGAGGCTTCTCAGAAGGTAAGAAGTCACCTCCTTACTGCTCTTTGCCTTAACCACCAAAACTAAAACACTAAACATAAATCTGCATGGCTGTAATCCCAGAGGAGGAAAGTTGATGTGCTGGTGGTGATTTATCTCTCACCCTAATTCACCCTCACATGAGAGACACCCACCACACAGAACAGAATTTAACAGTGCAATTCTTTATCTGGGAATTGCCAGGTTCTGGCCCATACCTCTCAGGGCAGTGGATGATGATGAGTGTCCCACCCTCCACAGCAGAGTGGACAAAAACCTGTATATTTGAAGATGTTTGTGAACCCTTTGTGCTCCATTCAATGGAAAGAGGAACATCCAAAAGTTATTCTAAATCTACAATAATTTTCTAAATCAGAAATCTTAAGATATAGGAAAGAGTTGAAAAAGATTCATTGTAACCCTGTACCCTGCAGAACATTTAGATTTTAATCCAGTATCCAAAATCAAAATCCCTTTTTTATACAGTGATATGAAAAGCACTCCTTTCAACAAGACTTAAATTATTTCCTGAAGAAAACAGGGCAGTTTCAAAGGCTCCAAATGTGCTGGTATCCTGTGTTTGAATTTCTCTCTTAATGTTTCCCTTTTTTGCAAGTAACTTTTTATTAATTTTTTTTTCTTTAAATGGAAAAATGACTACAGAACAATTATATTTTGACCAGACCTTCTGGTCAAACAGCTTTAACTGTTTTCTACCAGGCAGGTTCTCAGCATTACCTTTCCATTCTTATTTACATAGAGGGACCTGCTTTCTAAAAGAGATGCAGTTTCTGAAAAATATGACTCCACTGGAGAAAGTTGTTTTTCAGCTATCTGGGAAGGTGCCACTCCTATCTTCCAATTAGAGTGGTACAGGCAGGGGAAGTAATCATGTTTACTTGGAAAAACATGAAAATATGCATATGCAATACAGTAAATAAAATTAAAATAAACATGAGATTTTGAATTCTATTTACTGGAAGTGGCTGGCTTAACTGCAACTGCTCAGCCTTGTATGTGAGTCATGCTAATGTATGTATTCATTCAATACAGTATGATTATTTTGCCAAGCAATATATTAGAAAACTCTTACCAGAACTTCCAAGAGCAGCCAGTCATATAAATTCATATTTTATAATGAAAACAGAAATCTTAAAGTAGTCTAATATGGAGCTACATAAGGATTGTTCCCAGTACCCTAAATATAAAATAATATCTATAAGCTTTGTATGAATGCCTTCTAAATTAACATACTAAACAAAATTATTATCAGAATTTACTGGGAAAATAACTTCAATTTGAGAAAAATGGCATTACATGACTGCCTGAGACAATCTATATATTTCTTATGTTTTTCCTAGATACTTCTGCTACAGGTGCTACAAAAAAAAAAAAAGTCAAATTTTATCTGCACTGTACAATATATTATATTTATTAAAGAAGTCCAAGTTTGAGAATGTTTTGACAAACATTAAGATGTAATAGTTTCTAAAGGGTCTGCCAGCAATGGAGGCTGTGCCCAGCTTACACATTTAAGGAAACATAGAAGTGGATATTTGGTAAAATACTTGGAAACTCTCTATAAACAGCACTGTTGAAACATTGCATGATTTTCTACATCTACAATTTTCTGTCTATAAGAAAAAAATTAACCTCAAGATACTTGGAAAATAAGCAAGTGCCTGAAATACAAGATTCTTTTGAAGGATTGAGTACTTTGAAGATGAAGTCCATTTAAAGGAAAGAATATATACACATACACATATATATATATATATAAATATATTTGCAGCACAGTGCAGTTCACTTCTGTAAGCAGTAAAAGTATCACTGAGGTGATCACAAAGGATGAGAGCAAAACTGTCCAAAATAATGAGAAGGCTTCATATTTATTTGAATTTCCATTCTTTGTTGTTATAAACAAACAAAAAAACCCCACCCCCCAAAAAAACCAAACTAAAACCAACCAAACAAACAAAAAAAACCCCAAAAACTAAAAACACACACACAAAAAACAAACAAAGCCACAAACAACAAAACAAACCACAAAACACACACAAAAAACCCAAAAAACCACCAAAACAAAAAAACCACACCCCCTTCCAGAATAGAAAATCAGTAATATTTGTGTCTACTGATGGTATTTCTGTTGCTGTTTTATTGTGACTACTGGCATACAAAAAAAGATTAGGATAGTAACAGTAGTTTAGTAGTGGTTTAGTGTCATGCAAGGAACTGAGCCAAATTGATGCTGGCAGACAGAGTAAGCTAGTAGACCCAAAGATTAGTAAAGATATTTCAAGCCTAAAGAAGGAGGAATTTCCATAAATATTTTGCCATGATCTGGATTCTGTCATCTTGAAAAGGATGAAAGAAAAAAAAAAACAAAAAAGGGGAGGACAAATTCTCTTTCTCTCAATGAGCAGAAACTCACAGTATAAGTAGTGAGAAGGAGAGGATGGCAACACTAAAATCAGACAAATCTGACTTTCAGGCAGAGTTTGATTCACACACACTGTATGAATTGGTTATTCCACACTGCAGAGCAGTGCCCTGCACTCCCACAGCTCTGAGGTGGGAGCTGGCACAGCAAAACAACCCTGCAAAAAAGACCAAAGGGACATCCAGGTTACACACGTACAACTCAATAATAAATCTTACTACAGAGTGTTTGAAGAAAGAGATGTATCCCAAATATATAAACAGGCCTCTGAACATCAGGGAAACAATTCTGGCTGACAAAGGAACCCACATGCAGCCAAGAGAAGAAGAGCCTTCATTTGTGACTAGCAACTGAGCTGGGCAATTTCCTATTTCCCCATTATGTCTCCTATTGAGACTCTCCATAGGCTCTCTAGTTTACAGCAGAAGGCAGAGGGAAGGAGACTGTGTTGACAAAAGAGCAAAAACAGAAGAAAAGGAGTTGTGATTTTTCCTGCTGGATGGCTGAGCAATCACCAGGACACCTTTCCCTTATTAAACAACAAAAGGGAAATGTGAATATGTAATGTTTGTTGGTATTTTCTGTGCTTGGCAAGAAGCACTTTGCTTCTGCAACTGTGATGTGAAGAATCTCTTCATGCTGGATGGCTTTAGTCTGTGGGCACCCTGATGAGCATGAAGAAAGAATCACAGAAAGACCTGCCATCAAACTGGCTGCCAACAACACCCTCACTTTACACCAGCATACAAAAAAGTGGAAAACAAGGATATGCATGAACAGTATGGGTTTTTTTCTGTGTGTGCTATCAAGTCAATTGCTAATATGCTTGGGATATGAAAACATTTCACGTGTACATCAGTGCTTGCAGGCACCCAGTTGAGACCATAGCAACAACAGATTTCACTGTATTGCTGCAAGAAAAGACTTTCCTCCTTTGCTTGCTCCAAGTCCTTTCTAAAGCAAAACCAGTGACCACTTATCTATACATCAGCATTCTTGTCTTCTCTCCATGCACACCCTCAGCATACTTGAAAAATACAGCAGGACTTGTGGCTACATCAGTGAGAGCAGGAGGTGCAAGATCCTTTTCTGAATTTACTAACAATTCAAACACTTTGTTATCTTAATTTCGTACTCTTTTAATGGATATTTTTCTTCCTGTCATAATGCACAGCATTGTGTCTAAGTCACAGCACAGAATAATACAAAATAAATGTTCTGATGATGAGATGGTGAGATAAAGGCAGCTGCTTCCCATAAAAAAATAAACAAACCCAAAACCTAGAGCATAAATATTATTACTTTTGTGCAATGCCTTATTATTCTACAGCATTCCCTATCAGTTCTGCCAGGGGTGTACACTCTGTGCCACCTTCACTGCACAAGCTCTAAATGATTCAACAGATAATTACTTATCACAACAGTGCTAGAGATGTTCTCATGCATCCAGAGACAAAGCAGTTGAGAAAAAAAACAAACTCAGTTATTGATATGGGTTGTGCTGACTTATGTTCAAGCTGACTTATGCAGGTTATTTACATTATTATTTAAAGGGCTGATATTTTCCTGTGAAGTTTTGACTTCACATTCCATACACAGCAAACTGTGTTGCATTTAAAAGAAACTTCTATTTAAGTCATCAATAAATACTTGTTTAATAAAAAACATGAGGAGTCTGCAGAAATAAAATATAATCATCTAATAATCATACAATCATAATGCTGGTCGTACTATTTTCATCAATATATTCTGTCCAGTATTTCATAAATACATTATGTCTATAAACACAGACTTTAGCTCAAAGACATACTGTCAGTAAACTGATTTCTTAAATGTTAAAAAAGGCAAAACAATGGGATACAATAATCCTAAAATTGTGGGGTTTTTCCTTAGAAGCAATTACTTTGGTTTCATTTACAGCCCTGCCCATCAGCCTAAACAGCACAGCATCATGAAATGCTTTGGAAAATACCCCAATATGCTCTAGGTTTTCTTTCTTTCATGCTTTTAAATTTTTCTTTTTCAATATTTTACTCTTAGTAATTTGACACTTTGAAAATGTAACACATAGACTGTTTGTCAGTGTCACACTGGGAATAAAGAATTTTGTGTAATTGTCTATTGAATAATCACAACAATATATATTTAAGCACAATAAGTCAAACATTTTAACATTTAGCAAAGAACTCTTGTCCTCAGGCAGCCTAATACAAAATTTGTGATAATCTTCCAGAAACAGAGACATTATGATGTTTACTGCACCAAACACTTCTCAGTTTTCCTGGGTGTGTAAATATCTGCCTTGCATGAACTCCAGGTCAAACACAGGTATTTCCCAGGCTCTGAATAAATCCATCATCCTATAGTGATAATATAATTCTAATAACTTTTTTCCAGCTTTTCAGGACCTGTATTTTTCAGTAATAATGACATTAGCTTGCTGAAGCTGAATTTACAATAGCAAAGAAGAGGATTTTAATTTTTTTTTGTCATTAAAGTTAATTTTTCAACAGTTGAATTTATTTGATATACCCTATAAGCTTGTGTTTCCTCATGTTCCAATGTGTTACCAGGATCAAATGCTATTTATTTGCTGTAAGCTGGTATAATAAATCAATTTTAGTGGCCAGAAAGGAAACTTCAGCTCATTGGGCCCTGTATGTGATTCACACAGACACTCCCTTATGTTCTTTGGTAGATTTGATTCTGTTTTTAAAGAAAAAACCATGGATACAGATGTTTTTTTACACCTCTGCCACTTATAGGTTGTATATGTTGTAAAATGTCCTTAGGATATCCTCTTTTTACTGTCCTAGATAAATTAAAAATAATAATAAAAAAAATAAAATAAAAAGAAGAGAGAAAAAAGAGAAAAAAAGATTAAACAAGAGTGATGTCAATGAATTACAATGTCAAAGTCCTTTTTCATGTTGGTGAAGATGGCTCATCTCTCAGTCTACCCTCACTTTGATGTTGGGGAAGTATGATTGTGCTGCAGTCTGTGAAGTCCTTTTCCTCGTCAAGTGTTTTGAATTTTATGATAACAAAATGAGGAGGGGCAGCACTGAGGTTCAAAGACCCAAAGGCAAACAGGAATTCTGCTGTACAGCTGAACAGGCAGAGCGCTACACAGGGAATCAGATGGTTGGTTTCATTTTAAATACTAAGTGAAAACCCTCCATTTGAACACTTGGACTTCTAAACAAGTCATCTTCAAAGAGAAACAACAACCCAAGCCAAAAACCCATATCTGACTACTTTACATAACCAGGGTTTATAATTATGGTTTCTTTTTCTGCTCTTTCTTTAAGGCATCTTCTTAAAATAATCTGTCCTCAGTGATGTGGTTCACCATCTAGAAAACCTGTATAAAGTGCAAGCATTGACAGGGTTACTTATTTGTTTTAATGCAACAGAGCCCATTTAATTCTGCTTTTGAAATAAAGTACAGAAACAAAACCACATTGAATGTTTGCTACTGAGATTTCATGCCAAGATAGTAGACAGTCCTTATCTTCAGGCTGCCCTGCCCTCAGTGTCACCCATTGTGTCTCCAGGGAAATTGCTATCATGCTACATGTTACTCACAGATCTAATATCCCATATCTATTGCAGATATATGAGCCCTCTTGCTTTTATCTCCTTAAAAAAAAGGTGAGCACTACTCCCAAATATTCTGTAATACTAATTCAAAGTGATTTAGCACTGGCAGAGATATCAGTACACATTAAACAGACCAAACTCCAATGTCTCCTGGACTCCAGCTCCCCTGACATGACACAAATGCCCACTGAAGGAGCAGTGGAAGTGCCAAATGGCTACAGCCACATTTATTGTATTGGCAAACAGGAATAAGAGATGAATCCAGCCAGAGCAGCTCCTGAGCTCCTGCTCTGTCTCCCAGTTCCCTTGCAGGGAGCAGTTTCTCCATGCACAGGTGACAGAAAATGCCACAGGCTTTTTCAGCACCTTCAGCACAACCATACAAAGCAGCCAGGCCACAGGCAGCCTCCTGATGCCATCTCCAGAGACCCCAGAGCCCTTCTGGCAGCAAGGAACAAATCCAGTGACCTCCCCAGCTCTTGGTGCATGCACAGCTCTGGGAGAGCTCCTGCACAGGGAGATAAAGATGGGTGAGTTTGTGAGGCCAGAGCTGGCCATCCTATTCCAACTCAAGTCAGAAAAATAAAAAATCACAGATAAGTTAAGGTTAGAAGGTCACCTTGACATCATCTAACAAATCTTCACTTTCAAAGGAGGGCTAAGTTATCTTATAGCCAATTTTTTTTTCCACCAGGACACCCAGATTCTCTTTGGGGGACCCTCCTTGCCTTTGCCCTATAAATCAGCTGTAACACTTGCTTTTTCCTGCAATTAAGAACTCTCCACATTCACCACAACTCTTTAAGGATGGCAAACAGCAGCGTGGCAATGGCACAGCTTCCATACCACGACTGCACCCCACCCGTTCCCGAGGTGCTGCTCTGCAGCTGAAGATCTACTGCAACATTTACAGAGAAATTGGAAAGGCTTTGGCAGACATATAGCTGTGTGTTAACGCCTAATCCCAGGTGGGCTCACAAACAGAATGAGAGGCTCTCAGAAATGATTGCTGAGAAGAGACTGAGGAGTCATCAGAGACAGCCTAGAAAGAGAGAGTTTTGCCTCTGTTGTTTGGACAGGATGCATCAGCTCTCCCATCTACAAGCAGAATCCCAGCTCAGGGATATGACAATATGGGGCCTCGAAAGGTGGGTGACATGGAAATAAATAGTCTTGGCCAGCAGCTTGGAGGGTGGGAAGGAAGGGGAAGAGCCAAGTGTGATGCAGGTTCTTCCAACTGAAGCGATAAAGGCCTGCAGTTATTTGCTCTGTACAAATACCTATATACACCCATCCACACCATTACATATATGGTAATTGTGTATGCTATGTGTATTCTATAAACCCAGGATTATTTACATCATCTTTCACACGAATAGGGTGCAGCAAATTGCACTTCATTCCTCTTGTGCTTTGCTGATCAACCCAGTGATTTGCCCACGGAGTGAGAGCCGCTCCTGCACGGCAGAGTTCCCACAGGGGCCCCAGGGGAGAGGAGAGCCTGGAGAAATTCATCATTCTCCTTTTATTGAGCACGCTCTTTTATTCTGAGGAGGGCCAGCAACATTTTTGAGCTGCTGCTATGCTCCTGCCATGCTTGATATGCAGCTGTTTTCAGCTTTGATGGAACATTTTAACAGTGACAGCCTAAAGGACCAGAGGAATCATGTGCCTGGTTGCGTAAGCTGCCCCCAAAGAAAGGACAGATTTTGATAACCTCCTTCACATCACCAAAACTGGAAAGGGTGTAAACAGGTGACTGAGCTACCTGAACAAATTTTCCCAGAGGAAATGACCCATGTGTTGTTCTGAAAACAAAACTGTAACTTCCCACTGCTGCTTGATTTCCCTGCCTGAAATGGGAACCTGACCTATCTGAGGAGGGCTGTTTAACAAAGAAAATGAAAAATATTCTAGTTTCAAAAATATCCCGTTTGCAGAAACAAAAAATGAAAAAAAGGAAGGAAAACAATAAAAATATGCAGTTATAGAAGTCCATAGAGATTTCTGCTTTATCTGCTCTCATTTGAAAAAACCTCAACATTGTGTATTCCCAGCCATAATTTTTTCATGTTTCCCAATAGAAAGGATTATATAATTGTGTACATGTTATTATCAATGACACCACTATATTATGGAACCACTGACATTTTAAACTTAATTGCAGATGGCAGCTTATGAAATAATTATAAAGAAAAGTTTGGACAGCAACCACAGTGATTTCATGCTTCCTCTTCATGTGTGTTTAGCACAACATTGTCGAGTTCCTCAACTTTAAAAAATAATGTGAATTATCAACCAGATCATACTGCTGGTGACTGGGAGATTGACTCAGTGTTGTAGGAAATGATAGCATGTCACATTTGGCACTCCAAGGCCAGGTCTCTGCAGAAGGGTGCCCACAAGGCTGGCTGGTGGCCATGCAGTGACCATGGCCAAAGGAAGCACTGAGCAGCACACCAGGGTCACAGGCTGCTCAGGCAGGGCCATACACACACTGAACAATGGATTTGAAGAGCACACAGTATTCCTTTGGGTCTACAGATCTGAACTGAAAAAGTGGAATCTGAGTGTGAGGATCTTATACCTGCCTGATTTCGTTCTATGGCATTCATTTCCAGCCCCTGTGAAATCCCGTCCCCTCCATGAATCCACTAATTAAATTGCCAGTGGCTTTGATACTGATGCTACCTCACTCCTGGGAGAATTTTGTCTGGCTCTCCAGAGATTATTTTAATGTGTTCCATGTTAAATTGGTAGGCACTTTTTAACCTGTTCCTTCCTGATTCCATCTCACCCCTGTTATTACTAATAGCACATTAAGCCTTTAACTACTATCATTTTAGTGAAGGGCTAACTCAAAACAGCTATTAAGCTTTTCAGCTCTCTACATACCTTTTTTCTTCTACTTACATTTCTCTTAAGCAGAGGACTGACAATTCCTTTGCTTATTCCCTGGCCTCTTACACATTTTAAAAGCATGTCCTTCCTGCCTTTTACATGGTTTACTAATGGTACCTCATTTAGAGCCTTTACCTTTCTGACTCTTCCTTCAGATTCATCCCCTACACCCAGTCCTCCCTCCTAAAACTTTACTCTCTTTTAATGCAGCTGCAGTTTTATTACTCCAAAGATGTCCAAACATTTTCTCAGGATTTCTTATTTGTGGGGTTGTGTGTTTTTTTGTTTCTGTGGTTTTTGTGGGTTTTTTTGGTGGAGAGAAGAAAAAGGAAGACAGTTTAGGAGGACTTAAGTAGAGGACACTGATTCTGTGCACTCTTACCCTAAACATGGCTTCTTTCCTTTTCTTCCCAGTAGCTGCTGAAGCTCTGTGGTGAAAAGCATTAATTACAAATGTATCCTTTTGTCATTCTCATAAATTGCTTATGATTTTACAAACTATGGATGCTTGCTTTTCAATTGCCAGTCACTGATGTTATATGATTTTTTTTTAAAACAGGATTAAATAATAAATAGCCTAAGGTCAAGGCTGCTGTACACTTTTAGTTTAGTAACTATGCTAAAACTTATGGTGTTTTTAGGATCAGGAGACCTTTTTCATCAAACGAGAAATATTTGGGAACATCTATACATTAAAAAGCACACAGCAATATTGCAATTTGTATCTCAGACAGAATTTGTGAATTAATCACTAGTTTTTCATTATGTACTCAGCTCTTCAGTGGGATGTTGCACCTTAATAATTATGTTGCCTGCAGAAATGGGCAACAGAGGCTGATTAACAAGCCTCTGCATCATATTATCATATAGAATAATTCAGACTACAAAGAACCGCTGGAAATCATCTGGTTGAGACCTTCAGTGAAAGCAGGGCCAGCCTCAAGGGTAAATTCAAGTTCACCACAAGGTAACCTGATCCTTCAGGACATCAAGGTCATGCTTGAATGCAGCACCAATATAAAACCTGCTCTGCTGCTGAAAAAGGCGAGCTGAATAAAGGACCAGCTGATGCTGCCTAATGCAGCACTGACCTGCTCCCACCAGCCCAGCTCTTTGATAAACTGGACAGGTATTAATGTGTACACTGAGGCTTTGGCCTTTCTCTCCAGGACAATCTATCAGGGATTCAGAAGGACAATTTTTGAACACTCTTTCCACGTGCCTGCTATTTCTCAGGCTTTCTGCCACAGTTATAGGTCACATCCACTCCTCCATCTATAAACATTTTTGTTTCTTCTTAAGGAAGAATATGCAATGGATTTTAATTATTTATCCACAAATGTAATTTTTACATTTTGCACCAACTTCAGAATCTTAAGAAAATTGTACAGAATTGTCTTTCTAATCTGTCCGTGTTGGGAAATCATTCTTTCAGAAAAGTACAACACTATTTTCATTTAAATATATTTGTATTAAATTCTATCTTTTCCAACATATTAGAACACACCTTTGCAAGTCCCCAACTCTACTCTCATCAATAAGAATGCCTAGTGTATATGAAGAACAAAATTCTTTGCTCAAGGAATTTTAAAAATCTCTATATATCTCTATATCTCTATATCTCTATATCTCTATATCTCTATATCTCTATATCTATCTGTCTGTCTATCTATCTATCTATCTATCTATCTATCTATTTAAAATCTCAAGTCTTACAGGAAACAGAAAGGATGAAGACCAAATCATATCATGAAGAAGCCTACAGAATAAAAACCAATCTGTTATAACAGGCAATATTTTAGTTTAAATATATGATTATTATTTCAATCATATATATAGGTCAATATTAAAAATACCACATATACATTTTAGGCTGATAAAACACAAGATGAATCACATACAATGGTACAGTTTAAGAAAATTATTTTTCCCTACATTACACTGATATAAATGAAGAGCTACTCTGTGAAACCAGTGGAGATATGGTGCATGAGAAATTAATGAAGTCCAACATTTCTTTAATCTAGTCAGCATTTCTTTCCCCATTACCAGACTTACCCTGCATTACCCAAACAGAAGGGATAAAGGAGAAAATTATCACCTGTTGGTGATAATGGTGTCTAACAGCAGCCCCATCATACCAATTATTTTAAATGTTTTAATGTAATCCTTCATAAGTCACTACATATAATTAATAGATGGAATTAAAAAAAAACCCTGCAGGCAAAATGCTGAGAAGAAATACCTACACAGAGCTACTGGTGAACTTGTGTGACCCAGTATGACATTTCTTGTTAAAACAACAAAGTAATCCCAGAAAGACTTGGTACAGGATCTTCCATGAGTCCAGGCAAAGGATCATACAAGAATATAACAAAAAGAAGAGGAAAACAATAGAGAAGCAGAGGTATTTAGAATAAAGCAAGGCTGGATCCAAGGGATGCATTTTGACTGAGTCATGTCCTTGTTCCCTGTTCTGGGAGCTTTGCTGGGTCCTTGGCCCAGTCACAGCCTCCTTAGCTGAGCTCAAGTAAAATACACCTACAAGTGGCCATAAACCAGTTAGCAGATAAAAAACTCACACATTTTTTGCAATAAAAAAACTGGAAGATTTGTCTTTTTCTGTGCTTTTGTGTCCTCAACATGCAAAACTAGCACAAAAGATACTGATTGTGCTTACAGGGTTGTTAAAGAACTGGAATCTTTGGGTTTAAAATGTGGAGACAAATCATGTAATTGTCCCACAGAGCACTGATGAGAGCTGTGCTGGTGTGTTGTGTCATTTCCTTTGCTGCACAGACCCAGTTACTGCTATGGCTCACCAGAAAAAATCAGATTTTTCTTGCCTCAGTTTTTATTTTAACCAAAATAACTGCTCTGGGAAGTTGCTACATAAATTCAGAGAATAGTATGTTTCTGAAAACAACACTGAACTAATGTCCTCAGAGAATTAGAGGTATCTGCCATTACAGATTACATCTTGTGGAGGTGTTGCACAAAGTGCCCATGCTAACACTGCCATAATTAAAAAACACAGCCTCATCTCCTTTGTTTTGCTGCAGAAAAGCTCACCTGCTACTCATGCCATCCAGTTAAATCCTGCTGACATATCCTCCACTTTTTTTTCCTTTTAAAGTGCCATTTTACTGCTGCTAAAAAGAGTACAACTTGCCCTCTGGCTTTATTTCAATATTCCACAGAAGAAAATGGAAAATAGTAAAATATTAAAGCTCTAGACATTATTTTTCCTAAAGCTTTAATAAATTGATTTAATAATATTACAGAAATACTTATTGTGGTTTAAAATGTTAAAAATTATTCTATTGCTTTCTACAGGAGTTACAAACATTTCTAGAAAACCATCAAATGCATTTTGTCATATTCTATTTGAACAAGAAATGTTAATTTCCATTGGATTGGAAGAAGCAGTTTCTCTGTTTAATCAGGCCCTTCCAGTGGCACCTTAACTTATCCCCCTGCTGCAAACCCAGCTCCAGCACGAGTTCAGCTCCTGGGCTGCTGCCAAGCCCCAGACCTTGTGCTCGGGGTTGTGACATTCTCTGAACCAAGAACTGGGACAGAGCAGTTTGAAGCACCTCACTGCTGACAGCTGTACATGCAAAGCACACATGCAAAAAGTCCTTTTTTTGTCTCCTTGGATTGGTTTGAACTCTGCTCTCAGTAGTGACAGAAAATGAATTAATCTCTCTCTCTCTCCCTGTTTGGCTTTGTGCCCATTCCTACACAGGCAGCTTTAATAGGAACCAATTCACTGGGCCTTTTAAAGGCATATTCCCACTGTCAGGAAAATTAATCCACAAACACCAGAGGTTTATGTCCAAAGAGGAGACAGAAGAGTCCTGTAATTATATTAAAATAAAGGGAGAGGCCATGGGGCATTCCCCTGGGGTGTCTCAAATTTTTGGAGGACTCAGACTCTTATTCCAATTTCCTGGCTGCATTTCCCTCTCTCTTTTCTCGTTGGCTGAGCTACTTGAGAGGTACAGACTTTGTGAAATGCCTAATACCCCCTTCTAACACCCTCCACACCTTTTCTTTGCCTTGTGTCAATCAGTGGAATTCCTATGGAATTTATGGTTCTTCCCATTGCTTCTTTCATCTCTCAGTATCCAATTTTATTTATCAGCAGATCTACAGATTGTAAAGACAAATCTCTCTCATTCCATTTATCATTCCCATTGTTTCTTTTGTGTCTCTCTCAGTGCTGGTTTCATCTAGGAGCAGACCCAGTTTGTTTGTAAAGACAAGTCCCTCATTCCTTTCAATATTCTCTGTTCATTTTAGTTAGCCCACTTGTGAAAGCGGATTATAAAGAGGAGTAAGAGTGGAAGTGAACCAAAAGGAGATTAATGCAGTGCCTGTCTCTACAGGAGCAGAGCCTTGAAGATTGCATATCCCCATTCCTTGATGTAATGTTATAAGATGCTTTGACCTAACACACCACATTATTTATAAATTATACTGAATATGCACTATGATATATTTGAAAAGATGCCATTAAAGGAACTTCACATGTGGGAAGGGCATATAGGCTTTTTGATCAGAAAAAGAGGACATTTGCATTAAAATAAAAAAGTCTCAAATCTTAGTTAGAGATGTAAAAATATTACTTTGCTTATTAATAAGAGAAGTTGCATTTTCATAAGTTTTTCTTCCAGTATCATGATGAGAATTTTAAAGGAGGCCTGCACCACATGTTCATATTTCTGATTAGGTACCCATACTTTTGACAAACGCAGTTTTCCTCATGGTCTCTCTGAACTTTTGAATTTTCCACATTAGAAAGTCCAATACAAATACAGTAGAAACTTGGTATTATCAATTTTACTTCTTAGTGATTTTGAAAACACTTTGGGTTTTTTTTTAATTTGGTAAATAATTTTAGTTCCATGAATGAGAAGTAGCATTATTAAAATGAATAAAGCAATAAATGTAAGCTTTAGGAGGTTAATGTTGTAATAGCAAAGGGAGCAGGAATTCAGAGGAAAAACAATTAAAGCAGTTCTACAAAAATAATACAAATACAAAGCTTCCAGGAGCTTTGCAATATACTGGGGGAGGAAGGAAATGCAGCACTGCCAACAAGTCGCAGGTAAACAGCTTGACAGAGAGTGAAAATGTTGCCAAGAGGAAGTGATAATGGTTTTGTATCCATAATTCATTCATCTCGAGGGATGCAGGATTACGTAATGTAGTGGCACTGCCGTATCCTGACTCATTAGTGAGTCCTGCAGAGCATTTTCTGCATTCATAAATTGGGGAAGTGCCTGAGACACATGCACTTTGTAAATTACTGCCTCCCATGCTCCTGACAGTGCTGGATGCTCTCAGGATTTGAAGTTCAATCCCATACCAGTGGTAAGACAGGGTGAAAGTCTGAGCTCAATCATCATTGCATGGGCCAGAGAGAAAGAGCAGGATTCATCACAATGGTGCTGAAAGAAGGAAAAATGAAAGAGCAAGTACTCTTCCCACCTGATCATTAGTTTGCAGTAACACAAAGGGTGATGGAAGCTTGAAGGAGACATAGATAAAAGTAGCAGTAATAAAAATTGGCACAGATGAAATATGGGACTCAGAATAGGGAGGTGAAAATTGGAAGAGCTCGGAAGGAATAGCAATTAAACAAGGTGTGTTAACATTGGGCATAGACATGTCAAGTGAAGGAAAAAAGGATAGTGAGGAACTAAAAATAAGGTCAACAAAGTAACAGTGTTGCACTGTAATGAAAGAAGAAGAAAGAAAAATCAATTTGGAAAATTATTGGATGGGGATGTAATACTGTAGAATAGGGAATGAATCCTAGAACTTTAAACAGGGAAGTTCGACATGAGTGAGAAAGAAGTAAATGAAGTATGAAGTGTCCAAGAGAAATTAGTTATACATAATCCAAATTAAAACTCACCTTTGATTTCAAAGCCTTAGAAGTTTGTTTTTTTTCCTATGGCTAGTCTCACATTTTCCAATTAGAGAAGTGCAAATGTAATTCATCATGTAAACCACCTTGCCTTCCCTTCTTCCCAACCATCAGAAAATATGTGGGGAACCCTGATACTTATGAGATGTGTCAATATAACTTTTATCAGATGTGTGATCCCTGTCTGTGAGAGCTGGGCTGGGTCCAGGCTGTGCAGTCAGGAGCCCTTCCTGGAGCAGCCCTCCTCAGGCCTTGGGGTGGGGCTGCAGGGAGAAGATATTTGTGCTGTCCCTGGCTTTTCTGCCTTCCTGGATAAACACAGCAGGTCACAGAGGGCACAGGGGACACTGCCTCAGTCTGGCATCGTGACTTGGCTTCTCACCCAAACGCACAGATGCAGTGGTGGGGCTCCAGGAGGGCACTCAGGGAAGGCCAGGGCAGGAGGGCTGATGGCCTCAGGAAGCCCTGGGGCCAGCAGGGAGCGCAGAGGGGCTCAGCACAGCTCTGCTGGGTACCATGGCTCTGCGAAGGTGCTGAGCTCAAACCCCGAGTGCCAGTCTTGGTTTACAGCACTGTACAAAACAGTCAGCAGACAGCACATATTTCACATTCATATATTTGGAAATTACCAAAATCAAAGCAAGGCTAATATTTTGATAAGCTAAACCAAATACATGTAGATGCTTGCAAGCCTTTATTTTTATTCATTTTATTTTTAACAGTGCCAAGAAAAGGGACTTTCTTCAAGTTCCATGTACTTTCTAGTAACAAATACTACTGAAGGGAGTCTGTGCCTCCCACACAAAAAAACAGTTAGTGGCTCTCCCAAGTCTGGGGTAATAAGATTTACTCAGACATCAGGTAAAAAAAAGAATCTATTCAGTGCTTTGAAAACAATTAAAACTGGGAATAATTCATTCCAAATACTCTGTTCCCCCCATCCAAGTATGGCAAGCTATGTACAATTCTATAATATAGAACTGGGAAAAAACCCCACAATTATCAGGTGCTCATGAGATGGAGGATCAGATACCAGGTGAGGAGCACCCCAAAGAAGCACAGAAAGAAAATGCATTCTAAAACACAAAGATGCTTGCACTGTGTTAACATTTCATGGCCACACAAAGGTCTGGGAAAGCTCCTTTGCCCATCAATCTGAGTCTGCCTTCAAACTGCTTCCAGCTTTGCTTAATTGCTCTCTTCCTGAAAATGCCTGACAGTTTGACAGAGACTGCATTCCTGAGTCATCTGGACTTCTTGTTTGGTTAGAATGAAGTTTAGGGTGTGGTTAATAAAGGGAAATTGGGAAGCAATATTTTGCATTGAAATACTGGCACACAATGACACAGAAAAGAATTATTAATCAGTACAAAAAACCGACACAAATTTTTAGTGGCAGCACTTTATAGCTGTGTCCATGAAATTGAAATCCTGAAATTTCACCTCACAGTAAAATAACCTGGTTTTCACAGTGGGCTTGAACCTAGTGGAAAGAAAAAAAAAAATCTTTTGGTATCATCATGTATCATGGACAAAAGAGGAGATAGCAAAGACTGACGCTTAAAGACAAAGCACTTGGCTCCCATTAATTCACTTTTATTTAACTGTGGGCATCTGGTTGCTGTGTCTCTGAGCCACTGAAATGCCTGGTATGTTCTGGTGTGTGCCTGTCACTGTTCTGGCCAGTCCCACCAAAGACACACCAGTGCACCCAGATGTCCTTGTTGCACTCCTCATCTGACTCAGGAACACGTGGCCCAAAAAGTCCTGCAGAAATATTGCACTTAAAGCACGGGAGGCTTAGCAGGTGTCACCACCAGGAGTGAGACACTGCTAATTGAGCACTTCCAATAACTTCCTGATGTTAATCAAGTCTCCCTGAAGAAGGATGTCAGCAGCAGCACTGACAGCTCTGTACACAAGAAACAACAAGAGGTAACAGAGCAGCAGGGTTGGGACCAATATTAATGACACTGCTTTTCACTGAACTGCTCTGAACACAAACCATGCACAGCATTTGTCCAAATCCACAGATGACAAGACACCTTAAATTACAAGAAGGACAATCAGATTTTTCAAATTGCTATGATTTGAAGTTTCTGGTTCTATTTAATACAAGCAAAGCTCAAGGGAAACCCATTACTAAATGTCCATGTATTGGGGTCAGTGATAAGCTCTCATAGGAAATCTAAGCTATCAGTCTCCCTTTAGACAGAGGGTGTTAACATTAGAATGCTTAAAGAGCTTTTTGATCAAATATGTCCCCTCAGATAAGGGAAAGCTACACAGTGCTACACATTCTCTTCATTGACATGATAAGATAATATGCAATGGTCAAAGATGCACACTTTCAGAAAGTCCTGTTTTATACAGAAATAGATCATTATGGCAAGTTTTGGCTGTTGAACTGCTAGTAGTTTTGAATTAATCTTTGACAACTGTGAGAGTTTTTTCCTGTGTGCATTTCCAGCATGTGATGGATGCAGTTTGGGTACATGATGACTAGTGGCATAAAAACAAAGACACTGTATGCAAGACCCTCTAAGAGCACAGTGCTGAAATATTACACTGGATTTTAGAGCTGACACTCTTTTCAGTTTGTACCTGGATTTGGGACGATGGTGTGTTCAAATATGCTCTTTTATCTCGAAGCAAATGATCTAAATGCTTTAACAGAGTTACTGGAGGAACTGTTGCTGCCATCCTGGAAATTTTGCCCATCGTGGAATGAAGGACAGTTTTTTAAAGCCACTACCATCTTGACTGGTGGGTTCAATTGTTGTTTCCTGGAAATCTTTATGGATTTGTGTGGTTATTACAATTCTTGACTGTAGTTCTTTCTTTTAGAGCGTGACAATTTATTGTTTGCCTAGGAAAACTGGGAAATGCCCCAAAACTCCAGAGATGCCACCATGAATCTGTTGCATGCAAATCCTATGGTTTTATAAAACTTCTTTAAGAGTTAATGGATAGAAATGGATAGAATAATGCAAATATCAGAAATGTCAAAGAAATATTTTAAGCATTTTAATCAGTAGTAGTGACTACACTGTTTTTAAGTGGAATGACTCAGCCTTGTCAGACTCTGCATGCTATTTTGGGATCACAGCACTGCCCAGAGTCTTTCCAGAAGTCACTTGTTGCTTTCCATCAAGGCTGTCTTTACTCAAGCAGCACATCAAACTTTGCAATGTAATACAAAGGCACAGGTACCCTCTCAGTGACTGCTGGAGCCCGTGTGTCCTGCAGCTGCAGCCCAGAAGCTGCTCCCCATGCCTGCCCCTGCAGCAAACCTGTGTTCCAAGCTGCTCCATTATGCATTCACTGCAAAACATGTCATGGTTATCCTGACCACACATTTGGATTACAAAGATGTTCTCTTGCCATGCTTGGATTACTTCAATTTACCAGTGAATTTACCCAACTCAGGCTTTTGAATGTGTAACCTGGAAGCACACAGCCTGGAGCTCGTCAAGAGGACCACGATTCAACATTTCCAAGTTGCTACTGCACAGAATCTCGTACTCCTTTACAAGCAGATGCTCAGCACCCCGAAATGCACGTGCCAGGGCAAAGGCACAGCCGAGGCTCACGGAGGGGCTGGGGCTGAGCAGCTGCTCCAGGCTCCCACTGCAGCCAGGGGATGAGGCTGATCCACTTCCCATCCTACTTGTGTGTAAGGCAGCATTTCTCACACCTGCTAAATGTCCTTAGCAGCACACTCCGTGCTTGGGAAGGAAAGCCATGCTCTGGCACCGCTCTTGGGTGGCTGGAAACCCCAGCTGGCTGCAGCACCTGCCAGGGGCTCCTCAGTGATCCAGGCAGAGAGATGACAGCCCTGAGGACTCTGTTTACCAGCTCTCCTACCCACTGTGGATAGCCAGAAAGGAACATAAAGTTGTTCCCTGCCTGGTGAATAGTCTGAGATCTTCCAGTTTTGTCACAAAATCTCTCCACTTACCTACTGGGGACTAACAAGAAAAAGGTTTTAACCATCGATACTTACTACATTAATTTTTTTTTTTCTGACTATAAATTAACACTTAATTAAATATTTAAATAAATAAATAATTAAATTAACCATGTCATCACTTTAATAAAGCATTAGTGCTGTTGCTGTACTGGCTCTTTCATTGCTGCCTCAGATTTAGTTGTAATTCTGAACTAAATGTTAAAAGCCTTCCATCTGCTAAGAAAACCTGGCATGGGGGTACATCTCGTGGCACTCTCACCAAAATTCTCATCATCTTCAAATTCTCTCAGGCCTTCACTCCTTGCATTTACTGTCAGACCACAGAAGGGAAGAAGTGTGAGCACACACATCATTTCCTGAGTCAGTAGCCCTGAAGAACATTTTCTCACATGGAGGCCACGCTGATTTGTGTCTGCAGCCCCTCACCTCTCATTTCACCACCCAAGGGCCACATTTAGAAAAGTGAAGCAGGCTGGAGCTGCAAAGATCAGTGTCAAGCAAAGTGTGTGGCTTATCACATCCTCTCATGCCAGCCAGCAAAACCAGCAGCAGCAGTGCAGGCTATAATTGATTCATGAGGCTCAGTCTACACAGCAAGGAGGTGTTGCCTGAGCAAACACCAGTCCTGCACTCACCAAATGCACTTTTTTCCCAGATACAGGAAAACACAGAGTGTGATGCAGTACTAGGGAAAGAAAAACATTAAATAAGACTGTAAGCCTGAAAGAGATTTAGGAAGAACTGTAAAGAACACTTGGGAATTCTTTCTTCCACAAAATACCCCGTGTTTATGTCATCTAGACACTAAGTAGATTTCTTTGAGGAAAAACTGTTACTTTATCTGAGTAAACATGTCAGTCAAAAACAACAACCAGCAATTTACAAAAATGATGCTCAATTATTTAACGCTGAAAGGGGAACATTCCACAGGGAGAAGTGTTTTTATTTACACACCACATCTAGAACAGCTTTAGGCTGAGATGGAGTAACCATAACAAATACTACACATTCTGCTAATTCAGCAAAACTCCCCAGGCCTGGGACTGCCTTTTAAAGGAAATTTGGCTGTAGTTTCACTGTGTGGCTCATTGCCACATCCAACTCCTCACTCCGTGTATCTTCCAAGACATCTTCTAAAGAGCAAGAGGTTTCCTCAAAGGAAAAGAGAGATTCCCTCTTTTTTTAGTGGAATAAGGCAAATCCTTTGAGTAAGCTAGGCTTTGGCTTTACAGATCCTTGAGAACTCCTGCTTATTTCACTGTGCTCAGCACATCACCTGATTAGGCTTCAAATCATTAAAAATAGCTGCACACAAAAGGAAATGATGGAATTACACATTGCTCCCCTGTTATTGAGGTTTTGATTACTGCAGGCTAATTTTCTCATTGTACTTTCGTGGGGTTTCTCCTAACTTAACATTCTTTTAAGGTAGCCTGTGTTGAGGGAATTATCTTGTTTTTCAAAGCAAATTTCAGCTGATTACTAAGTATTTACATACTGTAATTTGAATGTCTAATTATACCATTAGTGTAAATACATGTAATATGGTTTATTTTTCACAAAAGCTGATAAGGTACATTGCTTTTTGCATTCCAGTGTTACGAGATTTTCATTGCTTGTAATACACAATCCAAAAATTGACATGAAAAGCTTCCAGTAAAAGCTTTTTATCAGTTAACAGCTCCAAGTGGTTTGAAACACACTTCATACCATAAACCAAGAAAAGACATCTGCTTTCTTCCTGCAGACTAGGGCTCACAACAACACCTTCCATTCCTAAATGGAAGAGTTGCCCTAAGTCTCTCTTTTTTATTTTGCAGGATTTCAGGGAACATTTCTGCCCACCCTGAAGTCCCCAGCACTGGGGAGAATTCACCTTTTAAGTGCAGTACCACAGCACTGCTGGCCCAGCACACACCTCTCTGTAACTTGTACTGGCATTTGTGATGATACCCTTGGTGAAATAAAGAAAAGTGCTCTTGGGAAGATGGGTGGAGACAATGCCCCTCCAGTCCTAGAGCTGTTCCTCTTTTAAGCAGCTACAGATAATAACTTCCTAATGAGAGGGCAGCAAAGTGCTTCTTTACTCTCAGCTGTTGAAGCAGCAGCAGCACTGAGCTGCAGAAAGCTGCCAGCCTCCCTTCTCCTCATCAGGAATCTCTAACATTTTTCCTCAATCAAAGTTTACAGGCTCCAAATGTAATGTGATTTCCTTAAGTTTTATAAAATTTAATCTATTAGCAGAGAAAAAATTAAGTCAGTGTGTTTGTGAGCAGACATTTGTACTCCATTGTCACATCCATTCCCTGTGTCTGAGCAGGACACTCTTCCAAATTTTTTTTCAGATTTTGACTGAAGAATTTTAATTATCATATAGAGATCATATTTAAACAATGTGGCAAGATCAAGTATGCAAGAAATACTTCAGGACTACGTGTTATAAAATGATTTCTTTGTCTATATTTCCTTAACCTACTATCCACATTATAGTGGAAAATAACTTCAATAGGAATGTTTTGTACATATTAGATTTTACAGCACCTTAGAAAATAGCATCAAGATTTAATGAGACTAAATCTCAATGTGTTAATGTGAAGCTTCAGCTTTAGCAGCCACTCTCATTCCCCCCATGTCTTTTATGGAAACTTCCTTCACAGAAATTAATTTTAAATGAAAATTAAAGCCAAGGACCTGGGCACTGTCAGCAGTGAGAGCCGTGAGCCCTGTCCTGAAATGAGAACTGGAGCAGAGAGTTCCTAAGGCACCACAGCTAAAACTCTGCAAGCACACGGTATTTTCCTGATCTATACACCAGACTTTGCTATCCTTGATTACACCAGAAAATGTCTTATCCTGAAAGTAAGATAAAAGACTGGACTACTTTACATTTACTTTCTACTCTTTTTAAAAACCAGGATGACATTAAACCACAGTAAAAAACTTAGTCTTTCAGATTGCTAAATCTAACCTGTGAAATCAGTACATTGTGACAAAAAACCCAAACAAATAGACAGGAAAAAAAAAGAAAAAGAAAGGATATTTATTTCATAAATACACTGCACCACATCTGAATAATTTAAAAAATACATTTCCTAAAATTCTGGGCCCAGAAATAGGATATAGTCAAGTTATTAAAGATGCTGAACATATACTTAATTTTAAGCTTGTTTTTATGCTTCCCTGGCCTCAGTGAGATTTAAGGACATGTATAAATTTTCTTTTTAATCAAGACCTCATTTATGAGGATAATAATGCCTTTACAGTGTGTATTTTTCTACTGTAAGATGCAACACATAAAGCAAATGTGAGGAATATCATCTTTGGCAGCATTCCCTAAGGGAGTCTGGATCTATAAACACATGGATGTAATGCGTTTGTTAAGGCAATTCTTCTTCCATTCTCTGACAGTTATAATATAAATAACATTTTCTCCTTAGGAAGCAATCCAAATACAATCAAACCACTGTATTAATATCCTTTAAAGTAATTTTCAACTTTGCAACTGGTTTAGGAGTCTGTTTTGTGAGAGGCTGTGAGAGGCTGGACACAGATATGAGGTAGGAGCCACACCCCATCCCATCGACAGCTCTGTTGTATCTCAACTTGCATTGCCAGAGATATCCCTCTGCCAGCCTAAAACAGACGCTTACACATTATCCTTTAGCTCTAACCTCCTCTCTGCCCTTTCAGTTTACTCTCAAACAGCCCCCACAAGTCAGGATCAGGCTCAGGATGTGATCCCAGGGCCTGGCCAGAGGGGGAGGCAGGATGTGGCTCCTGGTCCTCACTCAGCTGTTCTCCAGGAGAACGCCTTGCTGACAACAAGGACGAGGAGCCACGTCCAGCTCAGGTCTGAAAGTCACACTTGAAAGCACTTCAATCCCTCAGAAAAGCTAAGTCAGGCTCTCAGGTCTGCTTAAATGAGGCTGGAAAAATCTCCTGTGTATCAGCAAGGATGAATTGATGCAGTTTGTATCAAAATAACTCACAAATCAACACAGTCACACCAGTCACTCATTTCTGTGTGCTGGACTGAGGAGCAGACATGCAAAAGAGCATGGCAAAAGAGCCAGAAATCGGCCTGGCTTCAGAGGAACACAAGGAATCCCTAAGATGGCTTTTTATCAAAAACTTGCCAGTTAATCAGGAAATACACAGAAGCACAGAATCAACAGATTGGAAAATTCAGCAAAAGATCCAGAAGTTGCAAAAAATGTGGGTTGTGAATATTTTGTTCAAATTAATATTCTGGCAGCTACATTTTGAACAAGATGTAATTTGTATAAGGCACCTTCTGTTAAATTTGTGGCACAGAATTACAAGGACCAATCCAACTTGAAATCAAACCATGGATTTGCATCAGTACATCTATTTACCCAGGCCTAAACTACTGAGAATGAGATTTTCAAAATTAGAGAATGCAGATAAACACTTAAAAATATATTTCTTTCAAAAAGGAAAGATTTATTTTATCTCTGCAATGAAAGTAAAAGGACCTGCTGAAGCCTTGAACCATGCTCTGACAGCTATTGTTCTACATATTAATTCTGTACAACACATAAATTCATAGCTAGCAATGAGGTTTTAGGAGTAGACTTAAGAAAAGGGCTAATCTATCAGGTATGTTGTCAACTTTATATTTAGAGAGATGAAGGCAGAGGTATTAATCTGTCAAAATCAAAGCCAAGGATGATGCTCGCTTCTGTAGAATGGTTGAATCAAAATTTTTCAGCCATGCATATTACTTTTGAGTACTTACTACAAAGTTAAATCACTTTAAGAAGGGTATGTAGCATAGCAGTGACAAAATAACCTGGTGGTGAAATACAGCTGGCAAACTATAACTTAAAGGAAAATGAATCATTGACTGTTCTTGATACAATATGAAAACTAATGGGAAAACAAGACACATTAATTTTTTAAAAAAAAGAAACCCCAGCAAAATTATTTTCACTTTATTGCAACATTTATGCAGGCTGCAAATGTTAGTTCAGTTCTGATCAATGGCTTAAATATCTCAATATTTGCTCCTGTTGTTCTTTTTAACCATACCAGCCATGCTGGTTATGCTCAATACCAATGGCCAATACCTGGGAATTTAAGCAGCTTTTCCCTTTCCCACCAGTGATGCTGATTTTTTTCAGAGCTATCCTCAGCTGTTCTGTGGCACAAACATTATTTTCCAAGCACCACAAACCAGAATGGTTATTAGAACAGGTGATTTAGACAACAACCTTTTTAATGTCAGCCGGGCTTCAGAGGCCACCCGGCATTAGCTGGAGTGCAGGAGCTCTGGAGAGTGACACCTCCAATTCCAGCCACACCACTGGGCACTTTACAGCTTAATCATCAGCACAGTTTGCCCAAACTCATATTTTATGTATTCACTGAGGTCATACCTTGGCAGCTGGATGACACTGAGTGGGCACACACCTGCTCTATAATTCAAAACAGCACATTTCAGCTTTGATGGAACGAGTGCTGTAGATCTGCTATTTGCTTCTTTTCCCTCAATATAAACTGCTTTGTTTACCAGTGCCACAATATCATGATCCAAGCTGCTTTTATATCTTACAATCTTATAGTCTGGTTATTAGAATAAGTTTGGAGAGAAAATGTTTCCAGGTGACTGCAGCAGATGAATTTGGAGAATCCTAAAGACACACCTGAAAGTTATGCCAAAAATATCAACAGGTCTGCAAGACTCGTGAAGAGTGTGTTGGAAACCAAGCCTGGTAAGAACCCTATTCCTCCTCCTTTGTTTAATAGAAATTTAAACATTCTACAAGCAGTAGGAATTATCCAGTCACTTTAAGTGACTTTAAGTAGGGAGAGGGTGCCCAGATCAAATTGATTTTAACTAACTTTATCTAAAATACTCCTCATTGAATCTGTCCCACAGTCAAACAAAATGTTCTATTTTCCAAGCATATGATTCCCTTCTACTACACATTAAATCTTTTATCTCATCAAGGAGCATAAAGGAAAAAAAAAAACCACTTGTGGAAGATAAATTGTGAAGGATATGGAGTTGCATAAATGACTTTATAAAAAATTGCATTATATTGTTCTGTTTGACTTATAATTCTTTTTCCTCTTCATGCGTAAATTGTAAAAGTATTTCTAAACAAAGTTTTATCATGAGCTCATCAGTATGCATATTCTGTGCTCACATTTAGTATCTATTTATAAAATCAATTCTGTTCTGGGCTTTGACAAACAAAACTGAAATGCAGCTGTGCGACATGTTGATAATTTTCATTAGCTCTAAAAAGCCTCCACAGAAATTACAGTCTTACTTGTTGTGACCAAATAACCCTGGGGAACCCACAGGAAAGGTGACTTTTCTATATGATCTTATTTATTAATGGAGAAAAAGAAGGGGGAGGAAAGAAGTGGATAAAAATTGAAAGTAAAATGATGAAAACTTAAAAATCACAGATGTACACACTTGAGGCTGTGCTGACTAGAGAATCTTCAGTATTGCTGTCAGAGACAAATATATATTGAATTACCCTTGCATTATTTGCATCATTTATTACACTGGAGAAGTATTTGCTCAAATTCTGAATAAGCTTGTTGCTTGAAAATCAGGAAACCTCATGGTATTTAATATAAAGAGCCAAAATTCAGCAACTACATTTCTGAACAAACATATCCATATCTGGTGTGCAAAAAAATGAAAATAAGAAAGAGTTTACAATGATTCCTCTTTGAGAATTATATCATTGCAAAGAAAATCACAAATGCTTGAAAACTAAGTCTTCAGAGAAAAATGAGACAAATTGATGTCATCATTAAATTGTCTTTAAACAACAGTCTATAAAGTAATAGAATTAAATCAATGTTTATATCCCCTTTTCCTATGTTTGATGGCTGTTCTACTTTTCCCTGACTAATATTTGAAGGTAAGGGTGGTAATTTTGTTTCCTTGGAAATACAATGCTTTTAAATTCTGCTGAAGAACTGCTGGCATTTCTTGTTTTCCTAGGCAAATGTGTTGATCAAAAGAAGAACAGTTTGAAGTATTTCTAGGCATCACAATTACAGAAGAGCTGCCAAAAAATCAGTATTAAAAATGTCCTAATTAAACAATCCTTCGAATTTAAATTATTAAATTTTCAGTCTTTTGGGTTTTGTTCTCCTAGAGTTTAATTTCCTTAATTCCCACGGCTTGACATAGTCCCAGAGCAGGAAAACATCAAATCTCTGAGTGTAAAACAGAAGCAGGACATGCACAGACCACTTCTTTTTCAAGCCGGTTCTGAAGAGCAGACAGGCAGCAGAGATCATAAATTCCAGGTTGCACTGCTTTCAAAACATGAGAACTCTGAGAATCCACCAACCAATCCTTAACACAGCATAGATATTTGTTTATAAAAGTCACTTTTGAAAATGAAACACAATTTCATAAAAGTAAATAAATATTTTTTTAATTTTCTTAAATTTCTAAATATAGCAATATACAGGAAGTTGGTTGGCTTCTCCCTTTTTGATCCATTTTAAATGCCTCTTAAATTTGTATATTTTTGTGCAGGCTGCTATTTCTTTAATTTCCTAAGAGAGATAATGAGGACTGGTTTCTCTGTAATTCTAGTGTGATATTTTTCTGGGTGGTTTTCAAAGTACACAGTATGTAATTAGGGATAATGCAGACAGTTCCTTTGTTTTCTGGAGAATACTCAATTTTTAATTTTTTTTTATTAGGGCCTTTGTGGGTTTTTTGTTTTGTTTTTTCCCCTAAGTAAATGCTGTGTGATTGGACATGAGGCAGAGAGTGAATTGATGCTTTTTCACCTGAGGGCATTTACACTTTTAACAACTCTGACAATATCTGATTTTAAACCAAGTCCTGCAGAATATTTAGTGAGAGCAAAGATTTCTTCTACCCAGATGCAAATAATTTAGAAAAAAATGCAATTAGGAAACTGATCACTGCTCAAATCTTCCTCCAGGAAAACTGGCGTAAGCTAGCAAGAGCCACTTATGAACTGCAAAAAGCAAAATCTGAGTAAAAAGCTCACTCTTGTACTTCAGGATCACTCCACTGTGCCTATCTGGCCATACTTGTGAAGATAACGAAAACAGATCATTCTCTTCAGTTTCAGCAAAAAAATGACTGTGTTCAGCAGCTCTGAAAATCAGGCTACCACTAAATGAATGCTTTTGACATAATTATTGGGTATAAAAAGCCTAGACTGAATAGAAAAATATGATTTTGTGAAAAAATATCACAACAGCATGCTCATGTGATTTCTCTTTGCACAACAGAACAGCAACAAGTGCCTGTGAGCAACTCTGTGAAGTGTAGACCCAAGTATTGTGCTGATTTCAATGCATTCCTACCAAACAGGTACAGCCCCTGAATGTTTGCACTCAGAGAGAAGAAGAAAGCAGAACACATGATCTGTGGAATAATAACATATTGATTTACAATCTTCTTCTAACTGCAGCTGTACTTAGAGATGTACTGTGAAGAAAAAGTACTGGAAAATTTCAACCCTCCTCATTTTGTGCAAATCATTACACGAACATTTAATCAGAAAACGTGGGAGAAGACTGTAAAAAACTGCTCCTGTTACTCCATAAAATTAACTCAGTGCACTCAGTTATTTGGGAAACATCCCCCAGGTCACTCCTCACGAGGACCAATGGACCCCTCATTTCACTCTCTTCTCCTCTCTTTGCCTGTTTGCTTTGTGTTTGCTGGGATGTTTTATTTTAATTTACAAGACTCAAGCCCTGCTATCAATGTTCTCCAGAGATGCAGAATCCTATTGCTGAGCATCCCTTTGCAGTCCTGACAAGTTACAGAACAGTGAGATCTGCAACCCAACCCTTGGATGCATTTAGCACAACTATATTTTCCCCATGACATTTAGTTATTTTATTTTTTTTTTTTTATATCAGAAAAAGAAATATCTAAACACTGCTCTCATTGAAGCTTGCATATACACTGGAATAGAAAAAAATATTATTATCCTCAGGAATAAATATCATTTTAGCTTGCAGGTGATACCAATGTAAGGAATGTTCAAATTCTTTAACTGTAAGTATTAATAAAATAATGCATAGTAAATATTAAGAATAGATTGTTTAATGCCTTTGTTGAAATTTAAAAATAACCCTTTTGAATTGCTTGTTCATTGTTGTTTTGGTTTTAAAAAGTCAATAAAAAGGTTTTGTTTCCTGTACATCCTATATTATGAATATTTTTAATGGAAAATTACTAAAAATATGAATAAAGCCGCAAGGTTTTATTCTAAAGTCATTATGAATGAGATTTAGGCTACTAAAGGACTAGATCTTTTTTCAAAACTTTTATACTGAGTATTTTTGCCTTAATCAAATGAATAAAGACTCAATTTACCAAATTATTTTAATGTAAACAATACTGAATGCCACCTGTAAATGTATTGGAAAGTCAGTATCATTGCTACATTTACCAAGTTAGCAGTAAAAAAATGTAATGCTAGGACTTAATGCTTTAAAAAGACCTTGCAGAATTTCAGATTTCCCTTAAAACATTTAGTAGAATAAATACTCCTTTAAGCATTTTTTTCATGTTTTACTACAAACTGAAATCCTGTTCCTGTCATTGAGAGAAAAACAAAACAAAACAACAAACCTCTCCAAAGCCTGGAATACTTGTTTTCCATGAATTTTACAGTGTTTGAAATTCCAAAGACCTGCCAAACCATGTCTATACAAAATGTAGGTATAACCTAATATCAAATCTGTTTCAAAAGGGCAAAAACACAACTTAGTTTGCTGCCAGAAATCTGGGTTGAGTTTCTATCCAAGCACTCAATAAAGGAACTTCTCTGGTTAGGAAATGAAGAGTCAAGCACCATCTGAGAACACTCTCCTATAGACTTCCTGCACATTATCTGTGAGTCTGCAAATGCTGACATTTTAGCCTACAGATTTCTCAGTTTAAACTTCCAGATAAAAAAAGGACCTTTCATAGTTGGACCAGTGACTCATTCTCTTAAATGAAGTGTAATCAAATCAAGTCAAATTTTCACCATTCATCCACCATCTAGATTAAAAGATTCACTTGCACAATCTTAAACTGCTGCCATGGATCAGATCACTGGGAGAAAAAACCATACACTTTTAACCACTGCTGATTGTTAATTCTAAAAAGTTTGCCAAAGGTTTTTTTTTCATTTTCCAGTAGCCCCACAGAACCATGGATTCTCATCCCCCCATTTAATATCAACACATTTTCCCTCAATACTAAATCTGCCTCTTTAAAAAGGTTTGCCACCTATTTGGGTGCAGCTTATATAGTTCAACACTCATTCAGAGGAAAGGAGTTGAGATTTTTGGCATTTAAAGAAAGCATCTACAGGTCCATATTTTACACAAACAGTTGTTGGTTCCAAATTCTAATGAGAATTATTTATTAGAATTAGAATAATTCTGTGAAATTCTGTGAAAGTCAGAAATTCTGTGAAAGTCAGAGCTGGACTCAAGATTAGAACAGGGCCTGAAGCTGACTCTGCCTGCCTGAGACCAGGGAGGCAATTCCACAAAATAAATCAAAAGCTAAACAGCTGATACAGAAAGTGAAATTAATGAAATACTGTTTAAACTTGCTTGAATAAAAATGCAAAGAACCCAAAAGGGGAAAAATGGCTTGTGATCAGGAATGGGGGCACTGGTACCCACAGTTTATTTCTCTGAACAAGAAGCACACTGTACATAAAGGGGCCTGGCAAAAGCAGGGCTGCAGACATGGAACAGGGTTTTACATAAAGTAAAGTTTGTAGCAAGCACACTGAGCTGAATTAAATTCTTCTCATAGTTAAGATGGGAACAAATAGACAACTTGGCCATTAAAGAAATCATGAATGAAGCCCTGTGATTTTTCCCATTCAAATCTGTCTGTCATCACAACATTAGCAATTTGGCACATGAAGTTTGTATTTATGGTACTTTTTAAATGGGATGTCACTATCTCAACATGAGATAAGAAATTAAAACAGTGACCATGGTATGCACTTTCACCATGTGGCCCACAGCTGATAAATCCAAAGCTAACACCAAAAACCCAAAACCTTGCTAAGTTCTTCAGGTTTACAGGAAACCAGCACTGGAAATGCAGCAAGAGAGACCTTACTTGCAATTGAGATATTCATGCAGGATGAAATACAGATTTTGGAAGGAGTTTGACAGATCTGGCTTTGAGCAGAACACATTTTACAAAGCAACAATCAAAATGTTGTGTGCCTGAATTAATTGCTCTGGGGCCAGGACATCACACACAAGTTGAAACAAGAGTCAGATAATGCATTGAGAATATCATCAATGGAGAACAGACTCAAATCCCTCAGGAATGTATTCAGTGAAATACATGGTTTTCTATTCCAAAATTCAAGCTAACTTCAACTCAGTTATTAAGATAGTACTAAAAACAACAAAAAACAACAAAAAAACCCCTAAGGTTTGCTTCATTATAAAGAAAGTTGTTCAACATTTCCACTCAGTTCACAGTATTTAACATTTCCGTTCTCTGATCACCCTCATCATACTGATAATTACCAAAAAAATGACATGAAATTCAAAGGATAGTATTTCTTGAAAAGCAGAAACTAAATAGTAAAAAGAGGAAAAGAAAAGGGGAGTGAGAGTAAAAGGGCATATGGAAAGGGAAAAAAAGAAAAGAAATAAAGAGAGAAATATCATGATATAATAAAATCTTAAAAGCTTGCTTTAACGTTAATGCCCTCAACAAATTCACAATCCTCTCAGAAGTTTGTGTCTTGAAGATATCTTGCACACAAGAGCCAGGGAGCTCACAGGGAAACAAACCAGACAAGCAGCAAAGGGCAGAAGTGTGCAGTTGTCTCAGCTGCTGAGAAGCAGAGGGACTGGCCATTAGCACGAAATATTTGGGTGAAAAAAGTAGATATGCATGCAGATACTGTGAGCAGAGCAATTAGATAAGGCTCCTACTGATCTGAGAGCTGTAAACCACTAGGAAAACACTTTGCTGAGATGAAGTGTCATCGCCACACACAGCTCCATGGCTGGCTGATTTTGGAGAGCTGAGTCTTGCTGAGCTGCTGCTCTGCTGAACTGTCTGTCCATCCTGTGCCACACAGCACTCAGGGCTCTGGAATTTGCTCACCTCAGGGGAAACAGCAGAGCCAGTCATATCAGAAGATGGAAGTATACAGAGGTGGGAAGCCAAACTGAAGTCATGAATGCCAAATGTGAAGTGAATGATAATATATTTATACCAAGATCTGCATAAACTTCTTTCACTTGTGCTCATTCAGTGCCATTAGAGAGTTGGGATTCAATTACAGGTGTGGCAGAAGCCGCATAAGGGATAAAGAATAAAACAGAAATAGAAGAAAGTACCTGAAACTACTTTCCAGCACTGGTTTGACTGACATTTTTTGTAACTTGAAGAAACATAAATATTGATTTCTTCCCCAATATTATTTGATTTGCAAACTCCAAAGACTTTGTTTGTGTTTTAAGAGATCAGCACGTTTCAGTACTATCTGTATGAAAAGACAGCAAACAGAAAGAGCAAATGGGAAAAAATGTACCACCTGGAATACAAACCAGATTTAAAAAGGCTTACAAAGAGGCTTAATGGGTGTGTATATATAAATCCAGTGAACAATTTCTGTTTTGGGAAACCATGTAAACTCTCTAAGAAGACACCAGACCTTCTCAGAGAGAGCTGCAAACTGACCCTGCCAGCTCCTGCTGCAGATGCCACAGTGGCTCAAGAGCTTTATCTCCTGCTCCCTCTGCAAATACCCAGAGACCTCAGAGCTGGGTTAACCAGCCAGAGCTTGGGGAATGCCTGCACATTCCCCCTGATTTTGCAAAGGAGCACAGTAAACTCCTTTTAACACTCCTTTAAGCCAACAGTGCACTGGGTAGCCCTGCACAAAGCACTGGAGCATCTGTGGGATCACTCAGCATCATTGAAATGCAAATAAAATATCTTACTTTAAAGCATCCAAAACAAGGGTGTGATAGGTGAGGCAGCAAAACAACCTGAAGCAGCTTCCCAAAATGGTAACAATATTAATGAAAAGAAAAATCTCTTTCCTCAATATTAAATAAAAAGAACATTTGATATTAATAAAACAAAAATTATCTTGGGATTTGGACTACATTCCTAAACTCTTCCAGAGTAAGAATACCATAAGGAGAAAAAAAAAGTTAAAATCTTATGTTTATTCATCGTTAGGAGATGCCAATATATTGACAAAAATATGCATAATCACAAAACTCACCATCCAGTATCAGAATTAGACTACCCTGTACTGCTGATGGATTAATTATGTTTTTTCCAAGCTATTCAGATAATTAGACATACTAAGTTCAGAGCTATTTTTGCAATGATAATGGACTTGTTTTGTTGTGGTCTATTTAACAAACTGTTGGATGCTTTTTCTAAAGCTTGTTTACATTCCTGTACATCCTAGCTTGATTGATATTCTGTCCTTTGGATTGTAGTGTCATGCCAGCAACACCATTGAAATAGCTCAGGACAATATAAACCTCGTTTTTCAGAGCCTCTACAATAAATCAGACTACAGTAACTCTCTAGATCCGTGCTAAATTGAAATGCAGCACACTGTGCCAAATAATTCTTTTTAATTTTATACACACACACCCCCTCGTGTGTGAGAGAAGCCCAGACACAAAGGATTCCATTCAGCAAAGTGTTTCAGAGCTACTCCTTCAGAGCAGCTACAGTTGTTCAAAACTGTATGGAGAACACTCACCAAATGCACCAAGAAACAGAACAGAATTTAGATTTCTCAGTTTCAAAGCTTGTAAGAAACACATTTGAACTTAGGCACAGACGTGCAGGAAGAGCCCATTCTGGGCAAGTTCTTTCCCTTTTACAGAGTCAGCTTTTTCAGCTGCAGAGTTAACTGGACTGAAGTCCCACCAATGCCAGCAGTCTGCCCTGGAGCACATCAGTCACATCAGTCTTTGCACTGGTGCTGCCAAGGGAGGAGCACGAGGGGTCCCAGACACTGCTCAGCCCCAGCACAGGCTGAGCACCATCCTGCACCTCGTGCTGTCAGCACTGCAGTGCAGAGACTCCAACAGCACTGCCTGCTCTGAAACTGGGGAAGCTTTCAGGGGAAGCTTTCATGCAGCTTTAAACTTCCTCGTGCTTGTTCAAAATCTGATTAAACCAAAGATCTACCACATCTGTACCAAGAAATCTTGCCTGCCACAGAGACCTCCTGTACAGCAAACACCCATTTGCAGGCACAATTTTGTTTAAAACCCACACATGTATATTTGTTGTTATTTGTGCTATCTGGCTGCAATAAAAATAAACAAAAATTGCACAGCATTTTTGAAAGGCCACAAACACTTAACAGCAATAGTCTTCAAAGTGAAAGTGCCTATTAGTCAACACATATCTCAAAACATGGCTTTGTTGTTAACATGCTACAAATGAATAGAATCAAAATATTAAAGTTAGCAGAAAGAATTCTAGAATTATATAATTAAACACTGCTTCTTTCCTTCTGGGTACCATGACTCACAATGTGCAAATATATTATGCAAAATAAGATTAAAACAGAATCTGCATTTACCCTTGGGTTCATTCAATAGTCAAGAGGAGTTAGAGAAGAAGAAATTAATTTAGGACGAAAATAAAGCATTAAAAAATAAAATTTTTCATATTGTCCTTCAAAGATCAATCCACACAGAGACTTGAAAAGATCAGTATGTCTCTTGTAGTGGAGGGACATTCAAATCTACACTTTCATTCGTATCACACATCCCTGGAGTCCTGCAAAGACTGTTTGCATGCTCTGTTAAAAAAAAAAACAAAAAAGAAAAGGAGGAAAACAAAGAAAAATAAAAGAGGACTTTACCATCCTCTCAATTAAATGCATTATTGGAACATATATCAGGGATCTGAATACCAACCTGCATATCTCATCCCTGTGAGTATGGTACTTTCAAAATTCTGATTATTTGGGTTGGAAGGGATTACACAGCACCAAATCACCTTATGCAAGCAAAATTTTAGATGAATATCCATTGTCTATTTTATTTTATTTTATAATCCCAAGATTTAAAATTGCATTTATTATTTTTTAAGTTGTTTTGGGGTTTTTTTGTTTGTTTGTTTTTTAATTAATCCCTCATGCAAATTAGAAATTAAGATTGATTTATTCATTTATAACATTCACCCCAATCAGCTTTGTTGGTTTACTCTTGTAGCTTACATTTAGCTTGAGATTCATTTTCTCAGGGGATTCATGTTCTCTGTCTATAGCAGCTTTGCTTCTCTAAGCAATGCACTCACTATGTACAAGATGGGGATTGCAGCTCATTCCTGGGCTCTTTATTGGAAAATGTTCATCTGCAGGTGGTAATTAAACACTGGATAGTGTGAAATGATATTCAGCTCCTTAAGGGGCAAACCTCAGCTCTGTCCTTGCATTACCCTTGAGTCTCCAAGAAACAATTGTGCTGATGCATATGAGGACTGACATGCAGAGCATGAGATTGCACAGCGGTTTTGGTCAATTTAAGCGAGGATTCCACCAGAACACCCTCCCTGACTGTTTGTGCCCTTCCCTTGGGCTACTTCTGTGCTGTTACAAACACACAGTGATCTAGTTCACCATCCTCATCACACAGCCTCTCTACCCAGCAATTCTTTGATTATATCCATGCCCTAAATTATCTCCACATCCAGGCACTAGATTGTCACTATAGAGAAAAGGTTAAAACACAGTTGAAGGGCAGAAAAAAAGTAAGGCAGGAGAGTTCCAGGCCTGAACACCCCAAGAATCTCTTAGTCCAAGCTGGTGTGTGCTGGGAGCCAACATTTGAGAGAGTCCCTGCCCTGGCAGTGCTGGAAGGGACCTGCAGAGGACACCAGGGACAGGTCACAGTCACTCCATCCCCAGCACAGGAAGAAAAGGCTGAAGCACCTGATGGTACTAAAGCAATGAATGAAGCTGAATCTTCAGAAAATGTCTCAAACCACAGCCCAGTGATAGGCCCTGTTAAAAACAGCTTGTGTATCCAGGTTCCTTTGTTGTTTCCCATTTTGGTTTGTCTTTGTGTGAACCCAGTTCCTCCAGAGCCAGGCAGCAAAACATGGCCCTGTCAGTCGACTCATGTTTATACTGCTCCATCTACAAGTAACTCAGCTGCAGAGAGCAATTAAAAATAGTAAATATTTCCAGTGTTTTTCTCTCCCCTCCTTAGAGGAATTAAACCACTGCTGACACAGGAGGAAATGAATTGCTCTTGACTGCAGCTAACACTTCATAAGTGCTCAGAACATTTCTGGTGATCATGACCCTCAGATAAAATGTCCAGTGTGAATAGGCATCTACTGCTCTGTAAACAAGCCACAAAAATATCTTCATTATTTATTAGGGTAGAATGCTTCATCACCCTTGGCATATGGATTTCTCACCTCAAAGGACTCTTAAAAACTCAGATCTCCAGTCAAAAATAATACATATAAAAAAATGGTGTAAATGGAGAGCAAGAACAGATGCATTTGTTCAAAGTTTCTCAAAAGTCACTGATGATAGAATATGAAGTAATCCTTATGCTCTAGGTCCCCATATCTCTAGGTAAAATGCATTAAAGGAAAAAAAAAATCAATCAAGTTTATTACACCTATGGACAACTTGTGGTGTGATATTTTCCTATACAGCATTTTGAGTCTTCCACCTCCCCAGAACAATGGACTTCAGAAAATAATATGAGAGGAAAAATTTCTCTTGCTTTCAAGAACATAATTTCAGAAGTGATTTCAGAAGTGATTCATTGAAATTAGTGCAGAACGGAAAAGAGCTGGGATAAAAGATGAAAATGGCCATTCTATTTACTTTGTATTGATTCTGCTTTAATCTCTGTGTAGAGACTGCATTTCTAGGTGTGGGGCATGACAAGTAGGTGGAATGAATGGGACATCAAAAGTACATAGCAGTACTTAAACTCTACTGTTCTTTGTTCCACAGACTTCTGTATATATATATTTTTATATATATATATATATATATATATATGTGAGATGCTCACCTGCTTGCACATCTAATTCCAGGAAAAGGAAACACCACACTGCCTCTGTTACTCCTTTTTTTTTTCCCTCCCAGTTCTCAGAAATTGTTTTAATGAGGCAGTTGATTTATTCACAATTTCACAAAATCAAATTCAGATGAATTTTCTATTCCTATAAATATCTAACAGAGAAGAAACTTAACTAACTGGAGTCTTCTCTTTTCCTGTATGCAGGCAGAAAGCTACAGAACTTGAACTGGTCTGCTCACAGCCGTTGGAAACTCAAGGGTTTTTCCCCACTTATGAGAACAAAAGAGAAATAAATCAAAATTCAGATGCTTATCTCTCAACACCAGAATGCAGCACTGACCTCAACATCAATGCTGGGGTGAATGCCTTAGGAGCAGGGGGGCTAACAGACTGCACAATTACTACACTGAGCCAACATGCTATGCCCATAAGTGGATTATTAAAAGCCCAGTAAAGGTTTCAAAATGAGCCTGACAAGTTACTTTTAAGTAAACTGTGCTTCTTCTCCTTTTCTCTCTTCTTGCCTACTCCATTTAATAATGATATAATTCATAAAATGCTCAAGGATCAAAAAGACAACAGACATCCTACTCAACTATAATACAAACTATAATAAAAATGCAGGGGCACGAATAAAAGCCAAAGAGTTTTTTAAAGGCAGACAAAGTGCATGGTAACAATCACACTACAGAACTCAACACATCATATTCTGAATCAAAAGCCCCAGTGAGCCAACACATCAATGCTCGTGGTCACTGCCCAGATCAGCACGAAGTCACCCCTGCTGCAGCTGGACCCCAGGAGCAGCCTAAAGCTGCCACCCTGCACCTTGCACCTGAGCTTCTACAGACACTCTGAACCTCAGCTGTGGCTCTGGATCTTCACATCAGAGTTCTCCCAGTTCTGTAATTCCTGTTTCCCATCCTCAGCACACAGGTGAGCCCTCAGCCTTCCTGGGCTCAGACAGGGGGCTGGCAGAGGAGGCTGGACCGTGGGCTGTGCAGGGTGTGGGGAGGACTGAGACCCAGCCCAGGCTGATACTGGGTGATACTGGGTGATACCCAGCCCACCCAGTGACTGATGGCTGCAAGGGCCCTCTCTGCCTCTGGGATTACTGACAGGGCAGTGCCATCATCACTCTTCTGCTGCCTGAAGAATGCTTTCTGCTCCAGGGCTCGCACAGAACTTTAACAACAAAAAACCCTTCAATTGCTCAACATCCAATAACCTGGTTTTTGTGTCACTGGGGCAGTGCACTGCACACAGCAGGGTAAAACTGGGCTCTATGTGTATTCTTGTAATGCATACACATAAAACAGATAACCTCTCTTTAGTCAAAGTGTCATCATGTAGGTAGCTTAAGTTATGTTAGTTCTTCAAATATTTAAATAGTCAAATGTGTTCATTTCTACTTTTAAACTTCAGTCCTCCTGATAAATCATATTTAGTGGGAAGAGCTGCTTCCTTTCTACTGAGCAAAATGACAGTTAGAAAGATTTAAATATCAAAATCTTTATTTGTTAAAAATTCAGTCTTCAAGACTTTACTTCTGCACATTGTCTTTGAAATTAATGCAGATTGTTACTTGAAAAAGGACCAATACTTAGCATCAACTTCTACCTTCTTAATTGTATTCAAAGGATGCAGGCAGCTTTTTCTTTGCTTTTCATGAAAACTCTCAAACACAGATTTAGGGTGGTGGCTCCTAAAGCTTCATATGAAGCTTCAAAACAGGCACCATCTGCTGGAGGGGAGAGAAGAAGTCAGTTACTCTTCTGAAGTCGCTATCACAGCACCTGACAAACAACCAGACAGAAAAGAACAGCAACAGTTCTTGCTAACTTTTGTTTTGCTGTAAAGCACAAGAAGTGAAAACACTGTTCAGCCTTTACTGGCTTTGTGATTCATTTTATAAAAAAGGGAAGACTGAGGCCTGCTTCAGTAGATAAAACATTAATCCTTTCACCTCTAGGACAGATGTTCTGTCTAACACAAGCCCCTAAACAAACAGAATTTGGCATTCTGCTTTGAGATGGCAGTTCATATCAGTGACCCAATCACCACACACAGCCAGAGCAATCAGCAGGCTTTGGAAGAGCCTCAGCCTGAAGCTCTGTCAGGCTGTGAATCCTCTCTCAGCCTGGGAAGGGCGTCAAGCAGAAGGGCACAGGTTAACCACAGTGCAACCTGATGGCAGAGCACGTGTTTGACCAGGTGCACTGGTTATAAGCAAAAAGAGTCACAACTTTTTGTTTTCACCATTACTCTGACCTGCACTGTCCCACTCACTCTAGGAATGGGAGGAGTAAATGAAGAAAAAAAAGAAAATTAAAATGTTGAAGCAACTACAGTCCCATATATGGCCTTTAGAAATTTAGATTTCAAGCACTGAGTGAGGCTGAATGCATGAAGGCCTCACAGTTGTAAAGATAAACACTTTATATATATCAAAACTGTAATATACTCGTGGAAAGCTTTCCAACTAAATCTTAACCACAAGCAGCCTCTGCACATTCTGAACTGTCTGTCAGCAAGAGAAAATTCAGAGTTTTGATCAGTGCTTCGCTTTTTGAAGACATTCACTCTGAACCATTCTCAATTCCATAAGCTAGATGCCTTGTTTGTCAATGAGTCAGCTCCTGTTAATAAGTCATGCAAAATGATGCAGATTGAAGTTATGCAAAGAAAATTATCTTTCTTAAAACTACTGTGTTAGCTGATTTGCCTACTTAACATGTTATGACAGCTTCAAGATCTTGAAACTGTCTAGAGATATATACAAACCATTAAAAACTCCAAGAAAAGCTGCATTTGAAATAATAGCAAGTGTCAAAATATCTTGGAAAATGTAGGGCAATAAAATATTAATAACAAAACAGCTGTTTAAGAGCAGCCTACCAAACACTTACAACATGATGATTTTATTTAGAAGTGAGGGTACGTCATGTTTGGAAAATGATGTTCTGTGGCTCTCCAGGATGCTTTAAGCACATATTTGAGAAAAAAAAATAAATTAAACAACAGCAAAAACCACCAAAAAACCCAACCAAACAAAAAACCCAAAAATCCCAAAACCAACCAAACAAAAGCAAGGGGAACCCCCCCTCATTTAGCTATATTTAAGTTTAACCTGTGTAGAAGTAAAAATAACAACTTAGTTATAAATCTTTCTTTGTACACTGACTCTTGATAGCCTTCAAGACAATAAGGACAAATAATGTATTATTCTGATGCCAACACCTTTGTTACCTGTCAGCGATTTTTGTTTATTGGTTGGTTCTTTTAAAATACCAAACAGAGAACAGCAAGCAGAGGAGACCATTATTACCCACATGGGTTGAATGAGCTCAGGTAGGTACCTGTGACCTTCAGGTCAGTGACACAGAAAGGAAATATAAACTTTGGATGATACCCTGAATATCTAGATTACATTGCAGGTTTAAGGGTCATCAGAATAAATAGATTTTTTTTAATGGTCTCTGAGTTTGGAAATATTGTAAATATGTAAAAGGTTTTTAATAGGTTTGAGCACTACAGACTGAGCTGTAGTTGCAAAACTTAGAGGGCATAGAGTATTTCCATTTCTGAAACACGTTACCTCATCCTGGGTTTTACAGTTTGGTTTTCTGGACATTAAAAGAAAAAAAAAAAAAAGACAAAAAAAAAGGACAAAGCTATAGCCCTTTTTTTTTTTTTAGTGCCATTTTCTTAATGAGAAATTGATGAATGATGACATCTGGCAAGAGAAAAAAGGCATATGGTCTAACTAGCTGTTTCTAGAGAGGTTAAAATCAGCTTTGCAATTTTCTGTGGTTGCCATTATGATTGACAGATCATCAAATAAATCACTCTTCTCCCCCTCTGTGCTGGTCCTCTGTACCATCAAAGACACCAGGGGGTAAATTTGCACTGTACTATATGAGGAATTAGACACGCAAGATCCATTAACATAAATGGGATTTTTGCACCTAATTCCCCACACATCATGCTGAAAAATGTTGCCGTAGGATATAATATTCATGTTTTCTTCGTTATTCTATTTATAATTTTTAATTATTAATTTCCAGCATAATTGGGTTCTTCTAAAGAAAATTAAATGCTTAGCATGTTACCTAAAATATTGTTTAAGACCCCATGGGCTTGGTGCAGAAGATGACAGGAGTGTGTACGCATGCGAATCCGAACCTCAGAGAAAGGAGGGTGGAAAGATTTGTTGATGCCACATTCAAATTTGCTCCTCAACAGCCATAACCTAAACCTTTCCTGTTTCAGCACACCCATCTTATCCTTACCTCTTCCAAAAAGCAATCAAAATGGATACAATAGCTGAAAACTATAAGAAAGTGAAGCTAACTAGAGCATGTCTGGGTCAGTGGAATGGGACAAAAGGGTGCTGAACTTGTGACTTTTGCCTTCATAATCCCTCAAACTTCTAGATAAAGGCAGGATTCTTGGATGACTTCATGCAGTCTGCTGCCAATCCTTTGCTTTCATTGGAAATACTGAAACTGATTTATACAATTTTAATCTGCATAAATTTTAGATAAATGTGCAAATTTTCAATTTGGGTTGCTCTACTTTTTTTTTTTTTACCCCCTAGGGGATTAATGGCTACACTGAAAAATGTTAAAGTCCACTGCAGTGCCATAGAAATATGAAAAGTTGATACTCAGGACATGATTTGCCATCCCAAAACACTTCTGTGCAGAACAGACAACTTTTCTGTAAGGAGACAAGGTCCTTTTTTAAAATTCTATCTTATACTGGCAAAGGCACCAGAGCTGTTGAGACTGGAATTGATACTCAACTTTTTGTCTACATTAAATCTGGGTGGTATTCTCCAAAGATTCAAAAAGAAGTGGTCCTTTATATTGAGGGCATCAATAGGAGAAGATAATGGACAAAACTTCAGGAACAAATAAAACTAACTAAAAAAGATTCATGAAGGAACCTGGGGCAGGTTCAAGGGAAAAAAATTAATTACATGAACAACATAGAATTGAGGCTGGGTTTGCTATCACACAGTTAAAGATCAGAATAACTGAGATAGTATTAACAAATTGCCAGGTCAGACAAGTAATTTGTTGCCTTTATTAGAGACTGAAGAGAAATCGAGGCAAAGAATGGTGTATCAGTACAGATGATGTCAATGAAGATGAAGCAAATCACGTAGACATTCTATTGAGGGATATACTGAGAGATTTTAACATAACAGGCAAAAGGACAAGTCCCAAACTGGCTTGCAGATCTGAACAATAATTGATTTTTTGAGAGGGGTGAGGAAGAAGAGGGCAAAGTGCTGAGATATTAATTGCCTTATTTGTTTTGGCTATGATTAATATCGAAAAAAAGTCAATAAAACACACCAGAGACAGAAAAACTAGGTGAAAGAACAAAGGTCAGAGTAGGAGTGTTAGTTTTACAACCTATTCAACACATTTCAGTGTGAAAGAAACAATTTAAAATGATAGGATAATATTTAGATCTTTATTTCCAGTGCCTTCTACCACCTTTTCTTCTATAGTTTCAGAATTCACATTTTAAAAAAATATAAATTCAAACTGTAGACAAAGCATCTTCCTGTAAGACTGGTGTGAACATAGAGCTTGTTTGCTATCTTGGTCCTTTTCTGACAAAGCCTGACAAACAGCCAGTCTGTTTTATATAACAAGCATGTTTTGAACAAGTAGTTCTGTAAGAAACACCTATGGCTGTAATGATTTCTATAAACTGTTCTGCTTACTGGTTAATCTAACAGCTTTACACATCACTTCAGCAAACAGAGAAAGGAAACCTGTACCTTTTTGCTTTTGGTAAGACAAGCTTTTATACAAGAATATATTTTCATATTATATAATGGTGCTTTTCTTACTTTCATTTTCTTAAGATTTTCATTTCCTTTTACTTTTCAGGAGCATTGATTGCAAAAAAAATCAAAGGTATAGTTCATGCTTACAGCCTCTTCTATATCCAGTTCCCTCATATCTGACATAACCAATTATCCAAACAATGCTACCACCACCTTCATTTCTGCTGAACTACACATACTTCTTTCAATCACTCCTGAAATTACCGAGTGGGAGCTTTTCTGGATGACTTCTAAAAGGGATTTGCTCGTATTCGTCATCATTTCTCTGTTTCATTAGTCTGCATTTTTCTGTGATGAACAGGCCTGGAATTGACAGCTACATTTTTAATGTTTCCTGAACTCTGTTATTTTCATTTACCTAGCAGCTCATGGTACTGCAGCTGAAGCTGAATTCCCTGTGAATATGCTTTCTGTGTGCTGCTGCTGGATTACAATGAACATAATTAATAAAACAGCACTAGGCAACTCAAAGAGTGTCAAACATGAGCTATGACAAACTGAGTCAAATAGATTCACTTTTATATTTATTGCTTGATGAAACGCCCAACAAGTTACCAGAAATGGTGCCAAGAGATTAAATCTTGTTAATAGCATAGAAAAATCAATGTTACCTTCAAGAGATTGCTGATAAAAGGTTATAAAAATATTTTCTTTCCTGGGTAAGAACTATGCCTGTTGCCCTTATATTTTAAATTCTTTATTAAGAGATTCCAAATTCTGTCACTGATGAAATTACTGTAATTTTGTTATTTTTACGGACTCAAGTTTAAGAGTTTGTTTGTGCCTGTTCCTCTGGGAGATATATTTCCCTGGCACTTTGAAAAATTAGGTTTCTAACAAGGGCACAAAATACATATCACATATAGGAACCATGACCATTAGTTTAATTTGCATGCAGGTATGTAAAGTATATATGTGTGTGTGTGATCTAAGTTGCCTTTTTGCTGTTTCCACTTAATTTCTTCTGAATAAAGCCAGGTAAGTCACCTGGATATTCAACATTAAATGTACATTTAGTCCCTTCCAGTACACCAAAGGAAAACTGTGAAGATCCTTGTGCACGTGGCTGCACTCTGAGGGCAGTGTATGAAAATGGAATATATCATGCAGCTCATCTAATACACCTCAAAGAAAGTGCCTGTAAAGTTTAGAAAATTGTGGCCTTCAGCATCTACATGCTGTAATAACAAAGCTTGTCGCTTTATTGCAGGGTAGTTGAGTAGACGAACAATGCATCCCTTAAAATGTCAAATGAAGCTGCTATTTCCCAAGCATTGTTGTGCTCTAAATCTGATTCTAGCTCCCTTATCTACCCTGCTTTTCTCTAAGCAGATTATAATTGATCAGACTTATCAGTAATGTGCTATCTTGAGTTTATTATTTCATGAGCTCATGCTGAAAGGGTTTTTCCCCTGCCCCGAACTGAGGACATTTTATATGTGCTGCTGACCACTTCTCAGCTATCTCAGTGCAGATTAACATCTCATTTGTTCTCCCACTTTTGCCTCAAGGTCTCTCAGTGCTAGTGCTGTTACTCCACACTCATTTCCTCTCCGTTGTATGAGTTTCCATTTTCCCCTGATGAACTTTCCTATGTTCATTATGAAATTTCACTAAGATAATCTTTTGACAAGATAAACAAAGCAATACATAATCTTTTTTTTTTTATTATTATTATTTTTATTTTTTTATTTTAAATTCCTGAACAGGGATGCTGAAAAAGAAGAGCCCAAAAATCACCATGTGAACTCTGCAACAGCATTTTTTTCTCTTTATCAGAGGAGGCACATTTTTGACAAGCCGCTTAAGTAGTTTCATAAATATTTTTGTCATAATTTATAATGGTAAAACACCCAAAACAATTTTCTTCAAATGAATTGCAGCCAATGCTGTAATTACAGCCAGTCAGAAGGGGCAAGTAGAATTTATTGTTGCTTTCATTACAGTGACATGAGAGATACTATTCCTCATTGTTCAGCATAATTTTGTCTCCATATTTAGATTTACACTGCAGAATATTCCTACCTCATAAAAATACCTAAACCAAACTAATCCATTGAAAAGATATTAAAAAAAATTGTCAGCATGATTACTGCTGATTTTGTGAATACCATGTATTTGTTTCCTTATAAGACTGAAGAAAAAGCTTGATATATCTGATATAGATACCTAAAGATTCAAAATCTGTTAATTGCTAATGGACATTAATTCACCAATTTCCTACAAATTGTGTGCTGACTAATGAATGAAGGAACCATCCCACATCATATGAGCAATGACCACACTGCAAATACTCAGTCCCTCATATCCTTGCTTTGATAAACTGTAATCTGAAACTGCAAGGCTTGCATAGAAAAGGACCATTTTATGGCTCTAAAGACTTGAGCTATGATGACTTTTTGCAGGAAAACTGTGGAAGAAAACTACCAGGAAGTTAAAATTATTGTAGAAATGCAGCTTCTCTTTTGTGGTTAGTTGCTTTGTTCCACAATAGAATACACAGAAAACAGAATCAGATGCAGACCTGTACATAAAATTTCACAGGTTAAAATGGGCAGGCTTCTTTTGAATAGTTTTCAAGGATGCTGAAATCCAACCAATCCTTGAATCCAACAGCAAACAGTAGTAATTGACTCTGAATTGATTTTTAAAGGTGAGATATTTAAATTAAGTACCTCACCTAATTATAGATTATTTCTTTTTAGGCCAATAAACAGAAGAAATATGGCTAAATTATTTTAAATATCCAGGTTTTACATAAATGTATTACACAAATAAGAATAATGTTGTGTTTAAGCTGTTATAGTAAATACAATTTCTCTTCATTTCATTCCTAATATTATTTGCATTTCTGAGCTGAATATAAACCCCATAGATAATAAAAGAAGTAGATCTGTGCTTAATTCTTGAGCAAAAAATAATAAAAAAAAATTAAAAATCAAGAAGCTCAAATGTGGCACTGACCTAAACAAGAGGCAAGTTTAGAATGAATGTTCAAATTTACTCAAGACACAAATCTGCCTATGTTGTTAATTTTGTAAAACAAACAAAATCCACAGCCTAATGCAGGACAGAACCTGCTTCCTCTTCCACATAAAGGTATTGCAAATTCACAAAATGGATGTTTTTATTTCTTAGACTCTCCTACACAACAGCTGAGCAGGATGGAAACTTGCATGATAGAAACAGAAGTTGTTTTGTTATCATGGTTGTGAAGAATGAATTGGAAATGTGAACACCTATGTCTCAAACAACTAAAAGGAAATAAATCCATAGTATTCAAATCATGATTCCATACCTCTTAAAGTTCACAGTCATTTGTTTCCTCTTTGAGTACACAGGATTATCTGTGCTAAGACAGTATCTGATTTTGTCTCACTAAATCCTGTGCTTAAAAAAGAGGAAAGAAGGAAAGATTCTGACCCAAAAATATGGAGAATATTACCTTAAATGTGTTAGTAGTCCCTGACCTTTCAGACTTGGTTAAGGAATGGACAAAATGTCAAGCAACATTTAAAGGAAGCTGAGAACTCCAGGCAGGGCAGGTGGCAAGGATAAATCCAACATCAATGATAAAGACAAAGGTCAAGGGGCAAACATATGAAAATTACTTTGTACAAGTGAGGACAGCAATACTGCCACATCTGTCAGTTCTTTAGAGCATGGCAATAATAATTTCCCTTGGATCAGGACCCAAATGAGCCTTATAATATGAGACTGTATTCCCCTTTGGGTAAAAACCTCTTTAAACACAATGATAGCCCAAAGATTACTGGAACTGGAATAAACAACATCACTTTTCCACAGAGGAACTGCTCTGCAGACACTCACAGTGATGATTCCTTGTTACCAGAATGCCCTCAAAATGAGATAGCAATACAGGACAGACAGACACAAAGAGCTTCAGAAAATAAATGATTCAAAGTCATCAGAGCTGGAAGAGCAAAGTGTTTCCTTTCTGAGTTTGGGTAATATACCCAAACATACAAACATACATATACAGACAGGCGAGAAAGATCTTTGCTGTGACAGCTTTTGGCTCATGACTAGTGGAAGTGTGCATCCCCCTTCTCTGCAGCAGGCTGTAAGCACAAGAGAAGGGAGAGATGTGTAATCTGCATCTGTACTCAAAAGATAAAATAAAGCAGGAGTCTAGAAAGCTTAAAGTATTACAGTGGTGCAGCTAAAGTGAAATCGATGGCAGCAGAGCCTCCCAGAGCTCGCGGTGACGCAGGACCCGGCTGAGGGAGAGGCCCCACGAGCTGTGAAAGGGAAACAACTTCTGCTGTGAGACCTCTCCCTGTGAAAACAGCCCAGAACCCCTCCATCCTTCATAACACTGTGGGGTCTTCACAAAAGGAGATGAGCATCCAGCATTAAATACCTGTCATTTAGAAAACTCCACACATTCGGTGCTTGGATCATAAAATTGGCCACTGACCAAAGTGGAAATATATCAAAATAAGCACATGAATTACAATAATTTATTTTTTTTTTTCTGAACTCCTTAGCAAGACAAAAGCTTTATGTCTGATACATTTGCCCTTCTACATTTATTTTTGTATTTCCCATATCTGATGGCAAAGCATACACACATTTTGCAGCAAAACAGTCCATATTAATATCTGAGAGTGCATTATGTAATTCTGTCTTCAGATAATACAACTGTAACATGAAGTGAAAAGTGCTGAATAAATTATCCTGAGAAGTATTTCTCTGTAAATGAAAGTCTAAAGGTGCTGCAGCAGTAGGGGTAACATCCAGCCTAACATTCAGGAGCTGGAATTGTACAGAGTATTTCCACTCTCCTGGGGGCATCAAATGGGACTGGGCAATGTATAACACATCCTGGCTTTCCAAAAGGAAAAAACCTGATATTCTAAGATTCCTGTGTGAGTGTGTAGTATTGAGGCAGGGTTTGTCATGGACATAATGGATGGTAACATACTCACTATGATTCTGTTATGGAACTCTAACTTCGGAGTCATAACACATCCCATGCAGTAGCAGTGCAATTCATGAATTAGGGGAAAGCATTTGACATTCATTTGTTAACTAACCTGTTTCTGAAATGGAACAATGGGTCAAGATGAGTCAATTACTATTTGCACATTTACCCAGCTGTGTGACAGCTGCAGCCACAGGTAGAGCACACACTTGTGTAAGGGAAAAGGCTGCCGAGAGTGGAAAAACAACCCAGGAACTGCCACAGCCATCTCCCTTCCCAGCTTTGCTCTGTGCCATCCTCCATCCTGCTCCCCACAGCCTTCTCCCCAAAGCCAAGGAGCTTGAGCAGTGTGACAAAGTGTTATTATTTCACTGAGTAAAACAGTGTAGTGCCAAAATTACCATCCCCAGAGGAGTGCCATAGAAGAGGTTTGAATTTAATCTGACTGCAACAAGCTGCCCTTGGCTCAGGTTGTAATGAGCTTTCCCTCTGGAGAGGGGCAAATCCCCAGGGCTTGGGGCAGAAAAATGAATAGAGAGGAACATTGCTTCATGTTCATATTACTACAGGGGTGTGTTTTGAGGAGGGGCTGTAAAATTAAAGAGAAATTGAGAGGAAAAAAGGGAAAATTAAAAGAAGAGGGAAAAGAGAGGACAAACTGTAGATCTGTGAGAAACAATAGGAAAGTGAGAAACAATAGGAAAAAAACCAGCAAGGAATGAAATACTTGCAGTAGCAAGGAAACAACAGGATAAGGAAGTTACTCTTCAGTTGCTGTTTTACATGGCTCTGTTTACCCAAAGCACAGAGATGAAACATGAAATTATTAACAGCCAACAGAGTAAAGAATATTTACAGCCATCTATCAATGTGGAAAGTAAATTCAAGTTCATGTAGAAAGAAACATCAAACTTTCTAGCTTTTAAAAAGTCAAGGTTAGATTATTTTAAATTAAATTTTAAATTCAGGAGAAATTTATAACTTGTTGAACAGCTGCTGACATTTTTGTTTTTCCCCAGACTCCCAGGGAGGCTAGAAGGCTTTATCTCAAAGAAGAGAGGGAGGACAGGAATCAAATTCTTCCTGAAAAGATGAATACATAAAAACATTCAACCTGTGATGTCTCTTGGTTCTGATCTCAATCTTAGCCTTTAAATCAGCACAACTCATTGTCACTGAGGAGAAGATACGGAATAGGAAGACAAATCACACAGGTATGTGTGGGGAAGCAGCAAACCTAGCAAAGAACATTTCCAGATGAACTAACAACCCTTCATGAATAATAAACACCAGGTTGCAGCCATACAGGTTATTTCTGTCACCAGTTCCTCTGTGTAGTGCTTTATATCAACTGAAAGTTATTTTTAAATACTTGCACAGTGTTTCTTCTTTGGTGGTGTTTTACACACACTTTGCACTGATGCAGGATTAAACAAATCAGATATGGAAAAGGACAGGAAACTCACTGGTGTGAGGTCTGGTGGTTTTAAATAGCATTGTAAATTGAATTATAGAAGATTAAGAGTGGGATTCTGAACAGTTCATGATAAACAACTGTTACAGTGATCATTCCATCCTAATGTCAGGGAGATTTCATCCTAATGATTCAAATTTCTTTTTGTTTTAGCACCTCTGTGTTTCCTTAAGTCAAAGCATTGCTCTTAAGACAGGCCTCTGACACCAGGGGTGAAGCTCTGAAAAGTTACCTCAAGATCACAGCAGACAAGACTTACATGAGCATTAAGTGTTGGAATGCATGAAAAAATCCATATTACAAATAATCAAAGATAGGATAAAAATTAGTACCCGTGGGCAAGTTTGTCACTCAATGTCAAAGTTGCTCATTCTTCTTGTGCACCAAGTCAGAGCTGTAACTGCAGCAAAGGGTTTAGTGTTTATTGACATTTCCTTTCCTCTACTTACCCAACACAACAAGTGACTGCCTCAGAAAAATCTTATTTAATAAAGATCTCTGGTCTTAGATTCTGCAATAATACCCACAGAATGCCAGTGGGTCAAACACCACAATAATTTAGCATAAACCACTGATTAAACATGAACCCTACACAAGTATTACACCTGAGGCCAGGTTATTTTTATTTTTTTGTTTGCTTGGTTCTTCATTCTTCCACCAATCCTAAAGAGGAAGATCTGCTTAGGGCAAGCTGTTTCAGGCACCAACCCCATGTGAAAGGCTGGCAGTCCCTGTTAATCACTCTAAGTGCATCCCTGATTTGTTTACCAGGGAAACTGCCACTTGTCAAACAGCTCTCAGTGCTGCTGTTCACACGCTGCAGATGTAAATCATGATGCCACCATGGCAATGTGACAGCAGCAAAATGTCCGAGCTCCTTTGAGGAGACAAGATGACAGGGAACAGAACAGACCTGCTCAGTTGATAATTCCTGACACCAAACATGGCTTGCTGATTTTAGCCATTATTTTTTTCAGTTTTACATAAAATTGCTTCAGTGATTTACAAATATAATCAAAGAGGAGAAGCCACCTCCCTTCACAGAGCTGTGGGTCACACAAAAGCTGTCAAAGGAGAGGCAAAGAGAGAGGGCCCTTGGACATGACACTTTGTCCTGCCTGCTGATTTCATGGGTCCACCGTGTTCTTTGGCAGGGTAAAGATGCATTGCTATTAAAATAGGGAGTAGACAAGAGGACAAAGATATCTTTTACTTCCCTTCACCTAATCTTCATTAAGGAAAAATGAATTTAATTTAAAAGCAAACATACTAACTTAGATACTTCTCAAACTGGCATGCCACCAGCCCTTCAAAATTTTGCAAGAACAAAGACTCCTACCTAAACCAGGAAAAGGAGATAAATGCAGAAGACAACATAAAATTGGTAGAATAATTTTGTCAGGGCTACACAATAAATTGAAAAAAAACTAGGAGCTAACATTCATTTTCACTCTGTAAAATTACCTTCTGTTACCACTTAAAGAGCTTGTTAATATTATATAATACTTATTGTTAATACTTATTGTGACAGTGGTTTGATCCAAACCTATTGCTGCAATTCAGAAAATGCTGTAGTAGAAATTCCCTTCTGAGGTGTGGGGACACAGCTGGTTCTGAAACCCAGCTCTGCTCCAGGGACCCCTCTGGGCTCCAGCTTGGCCTCCACAGAAAATGCACAGCTGGGGAAGAGGAGGAGTGGGAGGTGATGACCTTTGAGTCCCCATTTTGAACCACATCTAACCTGCAGAGATCAAGGAAAGGATTTCTGATATTTTGTATTCTCCAGTTCTATTTCGAAGCATGTTGAGATTTTTTTACTTTTTATGGAGAATTTGCACACATGATAAATTCAGCATACAAGCAAGAATGCGAGGAATAAGCTTAATGGCTTTTTCCCTGGCTGCCCACAGTTTTCCATTACTAATTACTACTCTAACTTCTAGTGGAAGGTGTCCCTGCCCATGGTAGAGGGGTTGGAACTAGACAATTCTAAGCTCTCTTCCAACCCAAACCATTCTATGACTTTAATCCACGATTCCAACTTCAATTAAACAAAAATCAAAAAAGTATATGCTTTTAAAATAGTTTAAAATTAGCCACAAAAAAATTAGTGTCCATCCAGAAATTTGACATCCACATATCTATAGAAAACACAGCCATGAAACCACACATTTTATTTCCTTCAGTCCTCTTAACATGAGGTCATCAGCAGAAGTAGGTTTAATGTAGATGCTTAAACTGCACCTAGATTGGATAGAAGGTTACAGAAATCTCCACCTCATCCTAAATTTTCCACTGCTGAGAAGGTCACAAAAGATAAGAAAGTTTGAGAAGTCACCTGAAGTACCAGAACAAGTCTAAAGCAGTGTTAACTGGAGGTTTTTGTTGAGTGTTGTCCCAGCCCCCTCAATCCCACTAGCTGCAGGTGTATTCTGATTTTCTTGGCACAGATATGGGTTCCTCCACTCTGAGGAACATTTTGTGGATGGATTCTGTGGTTATATCCAGGGAACACAGAAGGAAATTGGACATGTTTGGTTTGGAGTTCTCTGCTGCTGAAGCCCATCACCACCAAGCAGATCACTGCCATAATATCAGAGATTCTGCTGCAAGTGTCACTGTCTGGACAGGCAGATATCCCCCACTGTCACTGCCTGTCCCAGGTCAAAGTCAAACAGCAGGGCTGCTTCTCCCAGCTTCTGGCACTGCTGAGGTCACCAACTGAGTTGCTGGGATAAGTGTTTGAATTGGAAATAGATATCACAGCCTCCATTGTCTCACCAAGTCTCTCAGGGAGGAATAGTTGCCTGCAGAAGGTTTCCTTCCACAAAAAGTATGAGTAATGCAGCAGGGAGGAAAAACAAAGAACAGACGGCAACCTCTCACTCCCTAAACGGGGGCACTGTGTTGTCATTAATGACTAACACCAGAAAGTGTCTAGAAAAGCTGCAACAATAAGCATAAGGGAGAACGAAGCAAAAACATCACACTTTCACAGTTATAAAATCTCTCTGACATGCTTGGCAAGGAAGTTCAGTGTGAAGGGACTAGTATATGCAGGATGTAGTAGCAACAGAAAAAGAATGAAAAAAAGCCTCTGCATTTGTTGATTAATCACAAGTGTGTCCTTGAGTTCCCTTCAAACTTTTAACCATGACAAAAAACAACAACAAAAATAATTATCCAAGGAAAGAGAATGACACCATGATTTGAGAGCAAAACATCAACAAGGCACCATCAAATCTGACAAATCTAAAACAATATAGTGTGTGTTGCCATACATGACTGGATGAAATTAGAGGCTGTCAAAGCCAGAAGAAGTCCAGTAGTAATTTGAGACAGATGGATCTTGTGGAGAAAACCTGAGCATCCTCAAAATACTCTCCTTTATCCATGAGTATCTTCCAGCAGTTAGGTTGCTGTAACTAGAAACAGAGATTAAAAATGGAAGAAACTTTCATTTGAGGAAGTTGGAAGTCTTAACTAAAAGTCTGGAATCTCAAATGCAACAGTTTTTTTCCTTAAAACACGTAAAAATTTTGGCAGCTATGGATAAAGCCTGGTTTTTCCCATAAGCATCGTGCCACTTTTGCATGGTGTGTCAATGATTTTCAGCTTTGGAATTCTGATTCTCCATCTAAAACTATATTTTGTAAAGAGTGTACTTATGGGCCATAAACTATCCGTTGTTTGCAGCTGGAAAAATTTCCATGAAGAAAATAGATATTTTTGGGTAACTGCACTGAAAGAAATGCCAGGGCAGAAACTCACTGTACATTAACAGGGTGCATCAGGCAGGGCAACACCTTGCTTGTGTTTGTTTTGGTCCTCACACAAGCAACTTGGGCAAAATTATCAAGAAATTAAATGTTCTTTTCTCCATTTCTATTTTTTTCCTTTTTTTTTCTGTACTGCAGTTAGTTTAGAAAAAACATTTTCTAAGGTATGCCCTAAAATTTCTCAGAGCTACCAGGGAGTAATTTCCTCAGCCTAATCTCCTCCACAAGATTGTAAAAACTGTAGGATAAAAGGGGAACTGTGGCAATTTACCTACTAATTAGTTGCTCTTATTAAGAGGAGCGAGATAATTGATTTTAGGATGCACTACCCCTTATTAAGACCTAATTTAACTGTATATCAAAGACTAATTAAATGGCATTACTCCATCTTACTGATGAGTTTTGATGCTTGGTGAATAGATTTGGGTGAAAAATGAACACTCAGTAATAGATTTCTAATGCACACTGATAACTATGAACTAAGAAGCTGAGCAAAGGGAATTTTGGATTATCTAAAACTAACACATTTTTGGTATTTTTTTACACTGATAGTCTGAAGCTAAAAAAAATAAAACATTTAAACACCTGCTGAGAACTACAGGGAAAGGGAAAGACAATGAAAAGGCTCTCTGTGTAAAGTGGTTATTTAAACATTTAGGTAATTTTCTTACAGTGAGGAATTAAATTTGTGAAAAGGCTATGTGCTTTCACATGTATTCATCTGTTTATTCTGCAGAGCTGGGTAGCAACTTACAGGGATGACAAATAATATGTACTATCTATTTGTGCCATTTTCAAAAGCATTTAAAGAAAACAGGCTTAAGAATTATTTGAATTTCTGATTATTCCAGTACCTTGAAGCATTCCAAGTTTATTTACTGCTAAAACAAATGAAGAGACAGAATTACATGACTCCAATTCTTTGAAATAGTCCAAAAGTTAAAATAAATATGAAATAAGAAAAGATTAAGTTGCCTTTGTGCAAAGGAATGGCAGGGACTTAGTTTACTAATAAATTCTTAGGGTTTTGATCCTTCAATATTCATTTAAATGAAATCATCTGTCCTAAAATAATTCCTTTAGCAATCCAGTGTCTGGTTTAATAAAAAACAACTTACAGTAAATTTGAGTGTGTAAAGGAAATAAATGCAAAGCTTTAATCCCATCAATCTACCCTCTAAATAAAATGTTTTGTCCTCTAGACAGAATTGCTCTGGCAATACAAACTCATTGCTCTGTTTAATCTGTTAGGTCATGGCCCCAGAGATTACCATGAGCTGTCTCTCAAAGCCACACTGTGCTGCATACAACATCTCTTGGATAAATCACAGGATCCTCACCCAAAAAAACCCAATGACTTCAGCTCTGGGGTGTATTTCCTTGTTTCTATTGGTTTCTTTCACTGGCAAGAACATAATTGCATATGGGAGCATCAGTCATGTGTCACTTTTCCATTCATTTTTGGCCAAGGTGGAACCATACAATACAGAAGCAACAATCTACAGCTTATGGATATTTAAAGAAACCATACTGACTGAAGGTTATTCATTTGAAACTAAAATTTGAAGGTATAAAGTTATGCTGTATTAGCTGAAGGATATTTACACATTAATTATTCTTCTAATTTAAATAGAAATAGTAATACTGTAAGGGAAAACAAATATTTATTTCAGCATTTGCACAAATCATGTTTATAAATAGATATGTGAGCAAACTATTTATGTAAACATTCCTAAAGAACCCTGGGTATGACCAGCCTTGCAGCCAAACTACACACAGAAGATTTTTGAGCAAATAATTACGAGAGTTTACTCCTCAGTTTGTAGAAAGTGAGGAGGATTTTATATATTAAGACATTTATATTCAAATATGTAAATGCTGCTAGAGAAAACTTGCAGCTTTCTAAAAAAAAAATTAAAATGTAAATAACCTCAAATATTACATTAAGAATATAATGCCTTTCCTTCTTATTTAAAATGTGTCCTTTCTGAGCATGTGAAAGTTTCTGGCTGGATTTAGAAATACACATCTGCACCTTCATGAATGCAGATACACATTGGATGCAAAAATACTCACACTGAAGTTGCTGTACAACTAATCATCATTTTATCCATGTTTCTGCCTGGCACTCAGTCTTACTAACACAGATATTTTCTAGATCAGCCTGTGGAGAACGGGTGTGTTCAGGAGCTTGGGCTGTGAATGGAGATGTACAGCTACTGATCCAACATAACAGGCAAAGCAATGTTGCTCTAAGACCTTTTCCCAAAAATCTACCCTGAGCTTAGAATAGGAACATAAAATATCCCACAACCCTCTGGTACTTTACACAACTCTCTCTTTCTTTATTTGCATTTTGCTCTTTCAAGATTTCTGTTGGCACTTTCTGATTAACACCTTGAGAGGTTACAGTACCATCACGGTACTTTCATATCTACTTCAGGTCTCTTTATACTTAAAACAGAGACTAATATTAAGTGAATGCAACCCTTGATCATAAAGTTCCTATTCTCCTGACATGAAAAAGATACCTCACAATTCCATAAGAAAACCCCAGGAAGAAAAGTGAACAGTTTGGAGACTCCACTTTAATGTGAGAACGTTGTCTCCTAATCGAGTACCTGCTGTGAAAATCACTAGAGGTTTGCTACAGGAGTCAGAGAAATCCTATTCCTCAACAACATTTTTAAGATGTCCATTGGCTTAATGGCAAAAAACAATATCAGTGCTCAATATTCTGCTACAAAGACAGCCCCCTTTTCTCTTTTGCTAGACACTGGCACAAGGATGTATTTGGCATTAAAATACAGGATGTAATTCTGGAGAGAACAACTATTTCAATTAATTTCCCTGCTCTGATGAAAAGGTTAAAATAGGGGAAGTTAAAACATCAAGATGGATTTTTTGTTGTTTGTTCAGTGAGCAAGAGGAACACCAGGCAGCAAAATAAAAAAACCCCAAATTATTACTGCTTTACTCTCTCTAATTAACATTAAAGGAAAATCTGACAGCATTCAATAGCCAAATCTTAGCAATTATTAAAAAGCACAACTCAAGTAATTGAGCAAGTCATATATTGCTAAAGAAAGAACCAACACTAGAACATGCTAAATGGCCAGACAAGTTCTAGATAAACAAGTACTGTAGAATGCCAGCAACAATGTATGCTAATGAGTTAGCTATAATTAGTACCACAAGCCTTAAAATAACTCCATCCTCCCAAGTTTGCTGTATCCTGGATATGATAAAAATCTTTTTTTTTTTTTTTCCCCAAGCATAACTAAAATGGTAATTGAAAGCTGATTTAGGATCAAAGGCAACCTCAAGTTTATAAATAGTTGTAGCTGGCTGTGAAGTATTCTCATCAAAATTTCTTGAAAGTGCTACAATGGTAGTACACTTGCAGGAACTAAAGTGAAATATGATATTTTCTGAAAGACTTATAGGGAGGAAAATAGCTCAGAGGATGAAAAAACCCCACAAATGCTTTATCATAGAATCTACACCACAAAGCACTGTTAGATGAAAGTTGTTATAAAGCAGTCTATTTGATGCATCTGAAAAAAAAAAAAAAAAAAAAACCAAACCCCACCACAAAACAAAAAAACCAGCCCAAATACAACTAGTGAGTAAATACCAATTACCACTGAGAAACCCAAATTACTTGTGTAATTCTTTATTCTTTCCTTCCAGTGTTTTCACAGGACACCAGCAATTATAGGAGCTTTGGTTTTTATTCATGATTGGCAAAATCCTAGTTTATAATCCCTCTAGGTACCAACTTCAATATTTGCATTTGTATTTAAATTCTTTTCTGCTATTTTACCATAGTTTCTGAACAATGTACTTTGAGTTTCTAAAGCAGTTCCACAAATATGCACTTTTGGAAGTGTTCTTTTCTGCATTACATGAGGCAGCAAAGCAAGACAGAAGCAGTGGAAACTTTTAGAGACAAAAGAAACTGGTTACCCAATATCCCTTCCTCAACTGGCCTCCAAGGTTGTTTGTGGACCTAAACAACCCAAAAAACTCTGGGATTGAAACTAAAGTATCAGTTCCAAGCAGAATTGATCACATTTAATGATATTTAAGATGCAGAGAAAGAATTCCTAAGCAGAAAAAAGGTGTGAAGTAACAGTTTTGCATAAACCATGAACTTTCCTATTAACTGAATCTCAACAAAAAACCCACAGAGAATGTGGCCTTGAATTGTTGAAATTTATGTTCCATTTTCTTTAAGAATAATTACCATCTCATGAGAAACTGGATTAACACACCCCATTGATACACAGTGTGTAAAAATAGCCCATAAATTGCTACTGTATATTCTAATCCAGTTGTTTGGGGAACATCTGGATTGCATTCACTTCCTTTTAATACATTTATTATTAAAAAACTACTAGCAGAACTCTTTATTCCAAATTTTTGTCCTTTTGAGCAATCTGACCAAGTCATTTAGGGATCTGAAAGAATAAATATAATTAATACAATTGAAGGCATGACCTGTGATACAAACATCAATTTCTCAAGTTGTTTTTCTCCTCTTCTTATCAGTGCTGAATAATTAACGCATGCACAAGACCGGAGTTCATAGCTGAACAGCACACTTGAATATTTGAGACCTGCTTAGAGACTGATGACCTTTCAGGTAAGAAAGTGAGAGATCAGATCCAACAGCTTGCTTACCATGGTGCATTAGCATCACAAATGTCAGAGCCTTTGGGACCAGAGTCACTGGGACAAGGCAACAGGACAACAATGACCAAATGAAACATGCCAAGTGAAAGGATCGGGAATTTCCACTGTCAATTTGTGTAAGTCTTATGTTTTTCTAAGTTTCTGACCATAAACCCCTGACAAGTGGGTCAATTTTCTCTAATTTGACTACTACTTTCCCATAATAATCAATCTAAATTTTTCAGTCTTCTAACACAACATTTTGCCTGTCTGTGCCATGGATGTGCTACAGATTTTTCTTCCAGCAGTTCTGTGTAACCTGCACATATGGGCAACCCTGTGATCATCTTTAACTATCCAAACAGTGAAATCATGGCAGTAGCATCTTTGAGTGTTGCTATGTTGACTCTCAAAATTCAGAAATAGGTCTCAGTACATCTCTGACTCACAAATGGAAAGGGAAGCTGCAGACAGACACAACCTCCTGTCACCAGTTTACATGTGCCACATCTTCTGCTGACAAGACCTTTCTTCTGTGAGAAGGAACCATATTGTAAAACAGGCTTCTAAACACCTTGAGAGATAAATAATTAAGAAGTGCTGGGGTAGCCACAGGAAGAGGGAAGGCTCTCCTCAGTCATCCTTAGAGCAGCAGAGACAGGGTGAGCAGTTGGCCACCTTGCTGCACCCAGACCTAAGCAAGACCAAAGTAGCAGCAACCAAGGCAAGCACTTGAAAAGACTCCTGATTACATCCTAGGCCTTGAATTTTCACCAGGGAGCCAAAGCACTGGGAATAACACATACATTTTTATTTTCCCAAATGATAGGACCTCCTGACAAAAGCCCAAGACGAGGCAAGCAGACTGCTGCGAGTGTCAGTAGGAACCTCAAAGCCCCACGACTGCAGCCTGTAATGGAACGGATATTGTTCATTCTGCAGAGCACAAAACTATCACCACAGCTCAGGAAGCAGATCAATAGATTATAATGAACCTCACAGTCATCACAATGTCCTCTCTTCTCAAAAGACAGCCTCACTCAGTGATATAGGCAAATATATATGGTTTGTTTTCACTGCAGCAGTGAAAGTTGTGGGTGTATATATACAAGTATATATACATACATATACATTTTTATATATATGTACAGAAATGGGTATTCAGATGCATTCACATGAATGTACACAGACACAATCTTAAAGATTTGAACATATAAATCTTCCACAAAAGAATTCAAAGGGAACCTTTACACTGGAAATCCTTTAGAAGCCCACACAATGAGTTTATATAAAAATCACACTGGAACTAGATTGAGACCTGTTTCAGAAATAAAGTGTACAAGCTCATGACAATGAACACCAAATGTTTTCTAAGAGACAAATAGATTAAATACTTGAACAGAAGTGGCAAAAAATTAAGAGCAGTTAAAGGCAATAATCAAGGTGACTTCTCAGAGAGGAGAGAGAAAAAAAACCAAGCAGGATATAGAGACAGGGTGACTGCAAAAGAGGAAAAGATAGCACAGAGATATGAAACTGCAAAATTTGCACAACAGCATGGAAAGAGAAAGTGTATTAAAAATTTACCCAAAATGATCAGAACAAGGACAATTATGGATATTTAAGCAGCAAGACTGATGCTGATATTGAGAGGAATAATGCAGACTATAGAATTCACAAGCCCTTTGGATGAGCAAGAAACATTCTTCAACAATTTAGCTTACAATACACCTGCTGTCATTCACAACCATTACCTTGAGGAGACTTTCAGCAGGGGATAAACTCTGGAAACACTTCACAGAGAGGTGTTTGGATTTCTGCGTCGAATCTGAAAAACAGAAAATCACTGGTTAAAGCCATCAGCTTATGACACAGAGGTAGTACTGGCAAAAGTGACAGAAAATATCCATATAAGAAATCTGCCCACTGAACAGAGAATGTGTCAAGGAGAGAGGTGGATTAGTGGCTTTATCTGAGAAGTGACAGATTTCTGCATTTCAGAAGTGCTGTGCTGGAGTGGGTGATGGAAGGACTTACACGATCAAGGAGAACCTGTGGTTCACCAATAGCCGAGGGTTTTGATTTGATCTAAAGTCTTCTGTAAAATTTCAAGATTAACCCCATACAGCCACTTTTCCCCTTTGAATTTCAGAGAGATGTATTTCAGGGAGATTGAGCAACACTGGAAATATATCCCAATAATATAACCTGAGAACAAGTTAAGAAAAAGTCTGGTTTCAACCTTCCTTCTACACCTCCCCACCCACCCAAGGAATAAAAAGCAATTTTGGGTGGCAATAAACTTTGTTGTATATGCAGCTAGAAGGCAGCATATTCTTTTCATTTATCACTTAAAGATAGATCATCAGGAAGTCATTACATTGTGAAGATTAGATCTCTGCACTGTTGTGGTGTAGTTGAGCACTGCTGTACACAAATATCACAGGTAATAAAACATAAAAGAGTTTGCAGTATTGGACTTGTCCTTTTTCCTACACTATGAAGTTTAATTCAGCCAGCAAAAATAAAGAAAGGAATATGTTCTCAAAACTTAAACAGAATTTGCTGGATTGGAATCTATTTTCTTAACTATTGTTAACTGTTTAAAAATTAATGAACCTAGTTATGATCTTTTGTGGCTATGATCTGAACTCCACTGCTGACCGAGGGTTACAAACAGGACAGGGGACTACTACCAGCACATAAAGAAGCAGTAGGGAAGGAGGAAAAGCAGGCAGCCTATTTTAATGGACATGTCTCAATTCACAGGTCAGTAGTGCCTACACTGCTTTTAAGTCAGCATCAATGCCCTGATGATATTTTTAAGCTGCTTCTTGCAACATCAGGATCACGGTGGATGACAGACTTGCTGCAGGCTAAATTCAAGGAATATGCAGAGATCCTGTAACGGTTACAGATACTTCAATATATCATGTCTGTTTTGGCAGGGGATAATATTAGTGCTATTGAGATAAGGGTGCAGTAGTGCTGTTTGGAAATATCTGTACCCTGCCTGCTGGGCTGTGATAAACAGCCGTGTGTTTCACACATTGGGTGGAAGCAGTGACAGTCCCCGTGCAGGCACTCGAGAGCAGCAGGGAGACACAAATAACTTCGTGGTGTGCTGGGAGTAGGAGCAATTCTGCATAAGTGAACTTGTATTGCACAACTTCTATCTCATTTCAGCATCTCATAAGCTCAACTCAACTGTTACAGGGTTCAGGTTCTGATCAGAAAATAGGATAAAGACTTGAAGAGAAGGGGCAGAGAACAAAAATTCAGCACAGAAGAATGGAGCCAAGTGAAGACCACACAGACACATTTACTCTGTGACAGAGGAGGGCCAGACAGAATTGCTCCATAAAGGTGTGAATACCACATTTCCATTCTACCTACGGCAACAAAATGACACACCATCACTTTGAAGTGTGTTGTTTTTTAATAGACACCAAAGAATTCTCTTTTCCCACAAAAGGCAGTTTTGTTTCAGTGACTTTTTGAAGAAAGGAGAATACTCAGCAATTGCATAAGATTAAAAAAAAAGATAAAATAAAAGAAAACTGCATTCAGAATATGTTTTTTATGCACACAACTAATCAGCTTTACAAAATTCCACTCACCTCTTTTTTATCCCTGCTTCTCCTTACTACATTTGTTCAACCTATCCTTGTAAATTAAATACTACCTCCAAACTTTCCAGGCATTCTTCTCTGCCTTTTGAAAGGACAGCTGTTCATCCATAAGTGGCTTTGTAAATCCGAGTGTGTGGGACAAATGCAAATGCATGGGTAAGATCATAATGAAGTTCTGAGCCATTAGAATTTGTTTCAGACAGAGAAAGAAAAACTGAAATTTCCAAAATTAATTAAAGTTCTGGCAGTCTTACTCCCCAGTAACTTGGGGGTAAAGAGTTTCAGCTCTGGCAACTTTAGAATTAATCTTTAAGAAAGTTAAGTCATAAGAGAGTCTCATAGATTTGTAGTCATGGAGAGTTGCTCCTGTAACTGCAGTTCAGCAGAACTGCTTAAGAATTATTGGAAGAAGATAAAAAGAATATTTCCTTCACAATACTCTCTGTACAAACAATAGAAGTAACTACCTGGAAGCAATTTTCTCTCCTACACTATGTCTTAATATTAACATAATCATAAACACTTAAGACAGCATTCCCCTCACATCTCCATTATTAATCTCTTAAAGCTGAGTTATGAACAACATAAAACATTAATGCATCATGCCCTAATAATTGCTGTCTTATTAGAACATTTGCCCCATATGGCTTGTTAGATGGTTTGTGTTCATAAGGAAGATAAGTTTCCATTTACCAGAAGATATTAAAAAAACCCAGCATCCAAAACAAAAAAAAACACATCCTGTCAATATTACTTCCATCAACAGCATTTCCATAAATTAATAAAAAATTAATGAAGCAGACAAAATGTAGTAATCTGGTTAAATATTAATTTAAGAGCACGTCTGCTGAACTTTGAGCAGTATTTACTGACAGCACCTGAACCCCCACCCTGGGCTGCTCAGAGCAGCTCTCTTTGCTCCCACAGAAGCAGAGTGGTCCCCTCACCCTGCTGAGGAGCAGCTCCAGCCCCAGCAGTGGCAACCAGAGACAGCAGAAACCTTCTGCTCACCAGCCCCTGTGCTTGCTCCACACCCAAGGAGCTGCTCTGGCAAACAGCTCCTCAAAGGGCAAGGGCTGCCACAGACACCACAGAAATGCAGCTCACCAGCCTCTGAGATGGTTAAAAACACCCCCCTAAAGGAGATGGGAGAGTTCTCAACCAAACCTGAAACTTCTGGCTGTTCTCTGGACTTTTAAAACTTAAGCCTTCTACTGTGTAGATTATTTCATTAAAGCAAGAGTATAAAATAGCATGTTTTTATGTTCAATTGTATGATACAAACTACTTTGATAAACAAGCCACTAAATTCAGACTAGAGGAATGAGGATTGTTTTACAATTTCTGCTTCCTGCCTAAACACCACAATTGCTTTCTCTTTAATTTTGGAGTTTGCAGTCAGCAGAGAGTGATCCTACAGGAGAGATTTACCTTTCAACAAACTTGGACCAGTCGGAAAACATTGCAGGAGAGGGATTCAAAAAGATAATTGTCTGACTATAAATAAATTTCCCATCAAAGCCATTCCTAACCAGGTTTTATTAACAGAAACTGTATAACCAATACCTATAGGTACATTTCTCAAGAGAGGAGTGGTGGGGCAGTTCAGCCAGAGAACCTGGACAAACAGGTCTGTGCATTCTAATTCCATCTCTGTCACCAACTGTCTTGGGGCTCAGGCACTGCTCACAAAGTGTTTGCTTCAATTCCTCCATCTGTATAATGGCAATGATATCTAATTCAGAGGGATGCTGTGAGGATTAATTAGTTAATGTTGGTAAGTGCTTTGAAGATGAAAAGAGCTACAGAAGAGATAATCAGTTTTACAGTCTCTAAAAGCTTTTACCATGTCTGCAGAATTATTTTGGAGTACCACAGGAATATCATCAGGGAGAATCTGTCACTTATCACGTACATCCAGAAAAGGGGAGGGGGCTGGGGGGTTGAAGGAGCAGGTATGAAAATATTTCATGTTAAATCACGTATCCTGTTCTGAAATCTGCAGACAAACAGCACAAAGCTCAGACCTCCTTTGTACAATCTACCTGTACATTGCTACCGGTTTTTTAAGAAAACAAATACCAAATGGCTTTGTTGATTTAACTCTTCCCTTCTTCCTAATTTGAAATTCAGAAACTACAGTGACTTTTAGGATTCTTTTCTGTGTATTTGAATATCCTGGCTTTTTCTCAGTAAACATACTGTAAGGGACTGCAAGATGACATCCCATTCTCTGAAAAAATGTCATTAAGATAAGCTACATATATTTAGCTTTGGAAAAATTACTTGTGGTTTCCTAGATAGTTTTCAATGTATATAGCCCAGCTGCATTTCCTGCCTTAATTTGTTTTCATTACCAATAATCAAAATAGAAGTTGTAATGAAATAGCCAGACTTTGCTAAGTCAGACAGGATACAGAAGAATACATGGTTGAAAATTTCAGAATTAAAAAAAAAAAGTCAGTAATAACTCTGTGTTACTCAGATACTTTCATATCCCACATAAGAATAACCATATCTTCTCTTTGATTTTTAAGTAGAGCATTTTTCATTGATGATTTGAAGCACATTAAAAGAATGTCAACTGCTGATGCAAGTGTTTCACAGCTCATGTGTCTTCCTGGACAAATTGCTTCCAAGTGTAATTATTATGTACAGCACTGTGATCAAACTGTATTCTTGAATACATGTTTTTCAAATGACCACCAGAAAAAAGAAAAATCATTTGATTTGATGTGACAGATGCTGTCTATGTAGAGCACAAGCAGATGAGTGCAGGTAAGTGATGTGTTAGTGTGCAACAGGGGCAAGGTGTATAACTGTGTTTACTGCAGGGTAAATCCAATGCTGACTTGAACTTCAGATAAAATTTCTACAGTAATCAAATACAAAACTTCATTAAGCTGTAATTAATCTGGTTTTCCTCTTTAAAAAACAGTGTCTAGTGGCTGTCCTACTTAATCCCAGAAGTCAGGGTAGCATTAACACATGGTGAGACAATCCACATTCAGCATTGTTGTGCAATGAAATATATTTTGCTGCTGATTATAATCATCATGGTTTGATCCCAGCCCTTCCCCTACCTTATGTCAAAAGTCAGCATTGACAGGGCAGAAGGAAAAAAGCAAATATTTCAGCTCACTCTTCTTTCTTCAGTCCTTTGAGCTTCACAAGGCTGTAATGATTATTTATAGCCCTTCTCTGCTCCCAAAGATGCCACCCACTACTCTCCCACCACATTTAATTCTGCAAAGCTACACTTCTGTTTTGTCGAAGGAGGCAGAATGTCTTGACTTAGATGCATCCTTTTATGAGGGAAAAGATGAAAAATCTGGAAAAGATTCTGGGTAACTGGGCAATCCTTTGCTATTGCAATTACCCCCATTCTTACAGTCTTTTCCAAGACTTGAAATAAGTCAGCTCTGCTAACCCCATGGAACTTTTCAAAGGTGAATCTCAATCCCTGGTAAGCTGGACAGAGCCACTTTGATCATGGCCAGATGGTACTTTCCAGGCTTTTTTTATTCACATTTTCCTTCAGGTTAAATAGTCCTTTTTCCTTTCCCAGTATTTATTCTTAATGCATTTATAACAAGTAGTTATAAATTCAGATCCTTTATCCTGTGGGCCCAATGATTAAAGGCCTTTTAGACTCATTTGCATGACAGGTTACCCATTATCCTAATTGTCATTGTACAGCATCTGACCCATCCTTCCCCCCTCCCCCATGCATTTATTTAAGATGAAAGAGCAGATTTCAAGCAGTCCTCCAGTGCAAGGTCATTTTAACACTTCCCTGTGTGCAGCACATCCCCTGCCAGCTGCTCACCATGGGCAGGTTGCTGTGGTGGGGAGCAGCCCCCAGAGCAGCCCCATTGCTCTGTGTCCAGCTGATGAGCTTCAGCCTCACCGTGCAATCTCATGTCCTCATACCCCACTGTTCACATCACTGGACTGGAATTTCATGATGGTTGCTGCAGCCATTCTGTACCCCAGAATGACACCACCAGCAAGTGTCCCCATGCTGGTGTGCTCTTTCACTGAACACAGGAGGAACCGTCCCTCAGACTGCCCCACGTGCCAGGGGGGCCTGGGAGAGGAGACACGTTGGGTTTCCTTTTAAAAACAACCAAACCTGTGTATACATCAAGACTCAGGGACACCCCCAGTATTTATTTTTCCTTTCTTAAGAATAAATTCCTCAAAACCTTCTCACTATTCCATATACTGCACTGCCTCCTGCGCCTCCTGCTTACCAACACATGATTTCCAATGAGTATCCAAAACCTGCTTCTGAATGCTGAGGCCTTGCTGGACCAACCACAGGAACACTAATCAATAATTTCATGTTGCTGCAGAGTAACCAATACTAAGAAGAGGAAAAAAAAACAACCAACAAATATGAAAAATTAAACAACTGCTAATTGCTGGGAAAACTGCTGCAGGCCAGTATGGAGCCTTGGAGGAACACTGCTGTGAGCTTGCAGGACTCCTGCTCCTGCCTGAATTTCCCATGGAGTAATTGAACCTGACAGGAAACAATCTTGATACAATTAGAAATGCACAACTTGCCAACACAGCTCTATTGGCCATTATGCCACGTACCCCAGCAGTATCCCTGCCTCTTCCACACAGGCACAACCCTAAGTTATATATTTAATTTAACTCATCCGAATTCAGAGAGTCAATAAAAGACTCTTAAGAGAACCATCATCTCTGACCTCTCACTGTTGATAATCAAGGAGCAACACACCTTCATTCTAGGGAATTAACAACAGGTCTTCTTTCCCTGTTACTGATGTTTCCATTCTTTCTGTCTGCACCAACTCTGCTTCTTGTGCAATCAGGCTTCAAAAATGAAAAATTTATCTCAAGTTGCCCATCTGATTAGCATCATCAGAGTACACACTAATCTATTACAGGTTCAGGAAAAGTTCTCTGTTTTTGTGTTTATACTGGCCTTGATGAACTGTTTGCATGCCACCTTCACTTAGCCTTTCTAGGGCCCAATAAGATGTTACACAACAAGGAAGGACAATAAGACCATGCTGGTCTAGCTGAGATTTTCATACTGCAGAACTGGGGAAGAGAGTCTCTTAGGGGTATTTCTGCTGCCACCTTTCATCCTTCCTTCTATTTTATGTTCTACTTTAGCTCCAAAACTGAACATTTTATAAAACAACTCATACTGCCTGAATTCAGAGCAGAAAGTTTTAATTTAGCTAGATTTGCTTCTTTAAGAATTAACCAGCAATACTTGTGGATGAGGTTACCTGGCTAAACAAGGGGAGGAATGACAGCAAAAGATGGACAACAGTACAGTTCACAAACCATGGCAAAGTATATTGGCACTTTCTTCCCACAACAGCTTTTAAAGAGAGACAGAATGCATTTTAGATTGTTTTCCTCCTCTCCTCATCTGTTTAATAAACAAAATTTTCAGAATCGTATTTATAGTTTTTCTTGCTCAGTGTTTACAAGAGATGAACTAAGAAACGTGTATTAGCTTTCTCTCTTCTTAACTTTGCATAATTTAGTTTTTTCAAAATGTATTTCTTTCATCTTTACCGAATTTGAGACAATTAGATAAAGTGTGCCTGTATTAGTGAGACATACAGACATCACTTCTGAGCAACCAGCTCAAGCACTGCTGAACTGAGCACTGCAGCTACATAAAACTGTAGAAAAGGACAGAAAATAACTACAACAAACCCCCAAATAACCAGGGCAAACACTCAGGTAATTGATTGTACTGAGGGGCAGAGTTAGGAGCAGTGAACTAGTCTGCCTGCATTATGCCTAAGAATTGTCACTGCAGCAGTGTAGACACACTCTATAATTACCTCAGTTTGGCATAATAACAATTAGTGCAGAAAGACCACGAAAGATAAATTAGAAGAAAATAAAAAGAAAAGAGACAATTTAATTTAATTTTATTTGTTGCATGTATAAATACTACTTGATCAAAACCCAGAAATATCCCCCACGTCGCTTCGGGTCTACTAAGGAAATAACAACGCTCACAGCAGCGATTCATTAGCTGCAGCCAGCTCTGCTGTAGCTAATTTAAAGAATCACAAGCACAGCAGTACAAAATCAAGTGAACTTGGGCAGCAGAAAGTACTTTAACTGTGCAAGAGCTGGGGTAGCCCTTAGTTTCACCTGTGTTGTATGTTCCAACTGTGAAGTAGTAGCTAGAAGGACTCATAATGTAGCCCCAAGAAGTTTAATTAGAAACCCCACGTATTTCCAGAATCCAGGAATAGTTATTTCATTTCAAAACAAATGTTATTTTATACCTATTATAAAATCACTTTAGTCCCTTTCAACTCACAGGAGAAAAATGTTCTGAGTGTTCTGATCTCCTGAATCACAACCTACTAAGCCACAAGCTTTGTTTTCAAACCTTAAATAGTTTTATTTAGGTAATTCAATTCTCATATTTGGTAAAATATATTACCAGTCCCCAGAAATGGAACATGGACAGTAACTGGGTAAAAATTACAGGAATACAGCTGAGTCTAAAACTGAATTAACATTGCACACTCTAGAAGGGCTGTATAGCACAGGAAGGCAGTTCAGCTACATCAAGTGAAGCTGAGCTGGACTATCATCTCTTATTGACAGGCTGCTGACTTGATGAAGTTGTTGCCAACATCCACAGAGTCTCTGACTGTCCAGATTCTTCTGTCTCACTCAGGCTCTCACACTGTGGACATGGTCCCTAAGCTCTTCCCTCCCAGAACACATTCTTCCTCGAGTCACTGCTCCTCCCATGGCACAAAGATGCAATAGTGCAAGAACTATGTTATAATATTTTAAAGCACGCAACATCACCTACTGAAATGCAAACTGGCAGCTCTTGGGGTGGCAATATAAACATCCAGCAGGTATTTCAGAAGGGGATCTGCTGGTTTGCACAAATATTCTCCTGCACAGGTCAGCCTGACTGGTCATGCCTGGCACCTGGGAGTGAAATCCCAGCAGGTGAGGGGGATGTGCAGCCTCCTCTGTCACCTGCAATGCCACAGAGGCACAGGATGTGTCTCAACACACAGCCATGACTGGATCATCATCAATCTCTCCATGACACAACAGGGATTAGTTCTGAGGGAAAGGGCTGTTCCCAAAATGCTGACTTATGAAGAGGGGCTGTTTCTCTCAAACATTTCAATCACTAGAGCATTTTCAAGAATTAAGTGGCCCTTGAGATCCTCTTCCCAGACATGATCTGCCTAATAAGAATAATAATGGTAAAATTATTATACTGAAAAGACAGTTTGCTGCAGCCAAGTTGGAGAATTTTACATGGCTGATGCATCTTCCCATTAGGCTGAAAATCAGAAAGAATACAATTTCAGGAGCAGATCTTAGGGATGGATTGCTCAGAATTGGGTCAAAGTGCATCTTTCATTGAAGAGCTGGCCCTGGGCTTCAGTCTTTATTCAATTAACAAGGTTCAGAATGAGCTGAACTTCACACAAATATTCATTTTATCTATTACATCACATGATATTCCTAGTGCTATAGAAGTCCCAAGTATCAGACTGTGTTCAAAAATCAGAGGCTGATTTATATTAAGCCTTTGTATCAGGGCAACTTTTCACAAATGACTTTGACACAATCAATCATATCTAAAACTAATCTGAAGTGCTTCAGAAAGCTGCCCATCATGGGCTGTTGGCTAAAGAGGCTGAAGAACCTCCCCAACAAGCCTTTGATTTCAGCATAATAAATGTGTGCTGTCCCAATGAGGTGGTAGAGGTTTATTTGATTTCAAAGGCTGTGTTGGCTGCTTAGTTCTAATACCACAGACTGGAAATGAAAACCACCTAGCACTATTGCCTCTAAATAATTTATGCAGACCTTAATGTTGTCTATACAACATTACTTGAAGCAGACTTGTTGCAGTGCCAGCAGGTATTGAAATATTCCCAATAGGAACTGATCATATCAATCTGACCTTGCTCTTTATAACAAGTCAATGTAAAGAGAGGAAGGAGAACAATCTAAACAACTTTTAGCACCTTCAGCATCTGTTTGAAATCAAAAGGACCAACATTTTCCTAGAAAACTCATTCCCTGTTTATCTTAATGAAGGCAAAACAAGCAACAGAACAACTTGTTGAATGGAATTGCAATAAAATAGAATTATTTTTTTTCAGACAAAAGGGCACAAAATCAGTTTTCATTTGGCTCAGTGACTATCCTGTGTTTGAAAAGAATGTTACATATTCATTTCATTTATCATTTAAAGTCAGATAATCAGGAAGTCATTATGTGGCCTACACTGGGCAGCTATTCGATTAGAGCATAATTGAACACTCTGTAAGGCAGCCAAAGCTGACAGGTTGGGAATGCATAATATCCTTCCCATGGTATTTTGAAGCAGGGGATAACTGTAGGAAAATCATTGTCAATCAAAACCTGACAACCAAGTGAGGGAGGCTGGAATCCCTGCTACTTTGAAAACAGAAACCCAGCTTTATTTCTTAAGCTCTTGAGGCATGTCATGCTTTGTGCTTTTATCAAATTATAAGGCATTCTTTTAAAAGATCATAACTGAAACCAGAAAACTTTATTTTTCTCTTAGTTTCAAGTTGCCCTCTTGTCTTTGTCATTTATCTGCAGGGAAGCAGTGATCAAATAGGAAAATGAGAGGAAAGGTTGGACTTGCTAAAACATTGCCCAATGTTTTAAACCAGGTTTTGAAATGTGCTGATTGCTCAGAACAACTATTAATGACAGACACTCACACAAACCCCACATGCCTTGCAAAAGCATTGGGCTTCCAGTTGTTTTTTAAACTCTGGGCTTCCAGAGTATTTAAATTACTGCTTGATATTGTAAGAGGCTTGAGAATAAATGTTATTTTTACTAAGAGTCTTGAAACTCTATTTCCAGTTAGTAGCAAAACACGTTTTCCAACTAAAAGCCTGTTTGTTTCCCAGCATTATCAGCTTACAACTCCTTTGGAAAGCACCTCTGCTTTTTTCTGGGATTCTCAAATGTGTGCACACACATAGATCAGGAATGAGCACATCACTATTCTATCAAAGATCAGAGATAAGCCTTACAGTTGTAGTTTTTACTTGTGTAAATATTTTTTATCACTAGCAAGCAGAATAATAGGGCTAACAGATGATGTCCAGTACCACTGAAATGCATCAACACTATATTCCATCTACTCATGGGGGACTAAAAACACTTTTCAGACTCTTTCAGCATCTTTGAGCAGCTGTCGTTGATATCATGAAAAGCAGTATTAAACATTTCAGAGCATCCTTGAAGGCTGTTCTTCTTAGAATCCTTCTAAGCCTCACTACCTGCTGAAAAGATGTCAGAAGGTGGTAATCAGCTGTTTAAATATATACATACATACATATATATAAATATATATATATACACACCAGCAGTATATTTCTACATGTGCTTGATTAAACAAAATGGACACAAATAACTGACCACTGAAAGATTACTCTCATTTCCACCAGGTTGCCACAATGGATTCCCTCTCTCTTTCTCTCCTGAAAGCTCAGTCTATATGGCCTGCAGATAAAAGGTTGAGAAAACTACATGAGTGGGAAACACAAGCAGAAATCTCCTCACGTTATCCAGACAACACAATAACCTCTGATAGCCTCCATCCTAAATCATCCAGCCCAGCCACTAACAAAGCCTGGGAATATAATGGAGCCTTTCAGCACGAGCTGTAAATCACTTGAGGTAATTCCAAACCCAAGGGGAGTTGTATGCCAGGCCAGGATAAATCCAAGCTTCCTTTAAAGCAAAGGCGACATCTTGAGCTCTTTTGTGGGTACAGTGTCAGGACCAGGAGGGCAGGAAAGTCCTGCTTCAGTCTGCACTCACATCACTCCAAAGCCCTTGGGCTTGACAGTGAAATTCCCCCATATGTGAAATTTCCTCAGCTCACTGCAGGAATTTCTCCATCCAGCACCTCCCTGGCTGGACAGAGGCACCACAGCCAGAGAGGCTGGCATCCTGGGAGAGCCCCTGGGCCCAGGGAGGAAAAGCTCCAGTGTGAAGTGGAAAAAAAGAAAGAAAAATGTGAGGAAAAAAAATTGCTAGGAATGACAAAATTCTTATCTGTATTCTAATTGGATAATATTTAAATATTAGCAAATACTAAATATATGTTGTTCACAAGATTTCACCAGAGTTATTTACAGAAGATCAGCACCTGATTTACAGAAGAAAGAGATACTGTAATTAGCCTTCAATATAATTATAATTCATAACTAATTTAGTATGTGTATTTATGCCAATTAATTTATAAACTTGCAGATTTTCTAATCTAAGACAAAGGTTGTAAAATTACTACAATCTTCCTGAGCATTTACCTTTATTTGACTTTCCTCACACTTTTTTTTTTCTCCTTGCTGTCTGGCTTTTTGCCTTCTAACGCTAACAAGCACAAACAGGAGTAAATCCAGTGGAGCAGCACTAAATTGCATTATTCTTCCAGAGGTCATCTCTATCCTCTTTTTTAAGGAACAGCCTAGGGTTTGCGCTCTGCTGCATTATCCCAGCTTTGTTACCTGATACTACAAATCTCCAGAGCTGCTGGGGATTATATCCAATGAGGAAAGAGTAGAGAAAATTAAATGAAGAAAACAAGAATTACTTTTCAGTCATTTCAGCCTTGCATACTTTTTTGGTCCTACAACCAATTAAAATTAGGAAATCATGGGAATTTTTATTATTTTTTTTAATGCCAGGATAGTACTGTACTATAAATTTGGTGGAAATGTCTTTATCATTCAAAATAAAAATTTGCATGCAGTCAACTCTTTTGTCATCTGACAAAGTATTATTCAACTGAAAGAATTTACTGGCTTCTAAAAAAATCAGCTCTTGGCTTCTTAAAAGCTAAAATAAAAGAGGTGTAGTTTCGTCCTATGATGGTGATTAAAATGGTGTGAACAGGATGAAAAATAGCAATGTATTTGTTAAAGTTATTTCACCAGGAGGTCTCCTCTTTCTATTTAATAGATTCCACAATTTCCTTTCATGAGGTTGTATTATCCATCTGGATTTCTGAGACCAGCCCAGAGCAACTCTGTCCCTTGGTTTAGATTAAACTGATGTATTTGTAAGGGATGAATGTCTCTTGTTTTGTTGACACCATCTCTCTACCTCGTGATATCTTGGCATATTTCTCTGTATTTTATCAGAAAGCTTATTATTGAATATCTACTCAAAGTGAGACCCTGGGGGAAAAAGAAGGCTCCAAGTTCCTAAGGGGCTACAAATATTTTCAGTGCTTCTGCTTCTGGAATGGGCTGACTCAACCCCAAATATACACCTGAGTGCAATGAAATCTTTGGGTAGTTTTTCAGTTAGTGATGCCACTTTCAACCCAAAATCATTTTTATCTGGAATTTAATCATAAATTTGTCAAAAATCATGAAGAACCAGTGAGTTACACACCATATCTTTTGATTCCTTCCCTCAAGCTCCCCAAACAGGACAATATTTCTAAACCCAAATTTATTTCAGCTGCTCTACACAGCACAGGTTTTATAACTGAACTGGACATTGTTTCCAATTCCAGAGGGTTGCCACTGCCTTTCTTTGTTTTTGTACAGCATAAACTTGTGTATTGCAATTGTATTTATTGCTCACTCAGTGTATACTTAGAATGTGCACACAAGATTTACAAGGAGCAAAATCAATTTGTCCACGGTGTATATCAGGTGAAAATAATTTAGTATTAAAAATATTTCTAGAATAGACATATCAGGGTGCTGATAAACATACCTGGATGAACTTGAAAAGTCTTAAACAAGTTTCATTGTATTCTGGCAAAAAATTAACCCTTCCACTGGTCACATTGTGGCTGAAAAAACAGATCTACATTTCCCATCAAACCTGCACACCACTTAAAAATGTGAACTATTCGACTGAAGGATGTAAAATGGGAAAGCTCTGATTTAAGCAAGAGTCAAAGAGCACTCCAACATGTGGCTTTATGGGATTTTCAATTATAACCAAAATTAGTGAAGATGTAAACAGAGACAGAAACAACTGTACCATCAAACATCTGCTTCATAATTGTTTGAACAGCAGATTGCTTACAAATCTCCCATCTAGTTATAATCCTGGAATATCCTGATACCTCTCATTTTGTTCTAGTTTACTTACAGATATTCTGTCCAGTTAAAATATTATTTCCCACACTGATATATGGTGTTAATGGGACAACAGTCTCTTTGAGACTTGATTAGAGGCTGTTTGAAGTTGGGATTTTTGGAAATTATGTAAGAAACCACATCTGGCAGTGATCTACATTACTGGTTATCTCAGGTTTTACAGCACTGCACAGCAATACAGATAAAAGAAATTCTTTTATTTTGTTACCTGCAGATAAAATAGAGGCCAGGTCTGCTGCTCCTAAGCTTGTCTTTAAGAATAAGCTATAAAATTCTGAATTCCATGTAGAAATGTATTTTACAGTGCAACAGTGCAGAGCATTTTTTCCCCATAACTCATAAAATTAAAAAGTAAGTTGGAAGTGACTCCTTCTGCTGGTCTTCATTATAATAAACTTCAGTCTAAGGAAATTTTCTTATGCACAGAGTTAACCTCAGCACTTAAATCATTCCAAGAAAAAAGGAAAATATAAAATTGAAAAAAAAATTATTGAAATTTAAATCCTTCCAATGAATTACCGTGAGACTGAAAACATCTGAGATGGTCAGAAAATACATGGGCACAGGACCACAGTGCCGTTTCAGCAGATAGTTTTATGGTGGCTTGAGAAAAGATTTCTACCTTTTATTTTTGAATGTGAGACAAACCCTTGCCCTCTAACCTCATCCCTCTTTCCATAAAGCGTGTACGTAAAATTTTCATTTAGCATCTTTAGCAATCTTCCACTGGGTTTGAATAGTACATTTTCATTTCATTCATCATTTAAAGACAGATAATCAGAAAGTCATTACATGGGCTGACACCGGGCCCTGCGCTCGATTGTGTTGTAATTGAGCACTGCAGAGCGTGTGCCAGATCTAATGGATAATGAATATATTATGTCAGCAGAACCGCCTCAGCAAAGCTCCTGGGGAATCACGGGGGGACTGCAGTGACATGGAGGGTCACAGATGTTGTGCTGATTTACTGATGGAGTGATTGTGTAATTAGGTAATCAATGGTGGGTAGAGGACTACATGTGGACAGCTAATTTTATACAAATAAAGACCATGCAAGTAGGAGGCTCGTATTTAGGGTGGTGTGAGATGATATTTTGGTTTGGCTTCATTATTCATAAATTCTTAATGATATATTCCAAACGTCTGATGGGGGAAGGCCAGCAACAGAGGTCTGACTCCAATTCCAGCACTAGAGCAGCCTACTTTCACAAACTGTTTACAATATTATCCCTGTAATTTAGAAAGCTCAAATTTTGATTAAAATAAAACTCACCTTCCTTTGTGTTAGAGATTTACCATAACTTTTAACATTTCATACAGAGGTAAAAAGCAGGCTTCATAAAGACATGAAACATCTCTAAACATTTGCCCTACATTTACTCTGCTCTTACTAGGAGCACTTAGTAATATTTACTTTGTTCTGAGTGACAGCATGTTTAAACAGAAAATGTAGAGGCAGAAGGTTCACATGCTAAATTTTTGTTATAAACATTATGCACGTTGTAATAGAAATGGATTTTAATAGAAAAACATGTTACTTTTTTAAAAGTCAGATAATTGAACTCTTTACTTAAGATGATGAACAGCAATTCATATTTATGTCCTTTTCCTAATTATGACTGGCTGTATAACAGCAGCTTCTCTCTCATCTGCCCCACTCTCCCTGGTTCTATTTTAGTGTAATTCTGACACTTGGCTTCACATCCTGTGCTCAGCAAAGATCTGTCTGCTCCAAGCCCTCTCTGAGGCAGGAACACACCTGTCTGGTTTCCAGCCATGTCAGTGACAGTGTCCCAGTTGGGGTTTTGGCATCCATAGGATCTCCCCCACGGTGTCTGTGACAACAACTTCCAGCAGGGGTTTGCCATCCATCCATGGGAGTTTCCTCCCAGGAGCCTCTGGTGGCTTTGCAGTGACACAAATCTTCGGAGAAAAACGTAATTTACTCATTACTCAAAAATATAAATGTAAATTAGGGAGACAAAAGATATGAGCAGGCAAAGGCCAGCAAGGATGGTTATCACTTATACCAGTTTGTTTCATCCATGGCAAAGAGCAGCAGATGGCTTCTGTTCATTTTCTGCCTTTCTCCCTCTCTAAGCCTTTGCCAAACTGTCAGATTTCTGCTGACACCCTGGGCAGTCATTTACTCAATTCACTCAGCTCCTCTATCTTTACTATGGACACAGGCTCTTCTTTGAGCCTGGAAAAAATAATCCATTCTAGCCGGAGGGAATCCAAAGATCCAAAGAGATTGCCTTAACAAAGCAGGGCAAATCCTTCTTTTCCTCTCACCTATTACACTCCATGAATATTTCTTTTGGGACAACTCTGCAATATGTAGGGCACAATAAAGAAGCAAATGGAAAAGAAAGGCATTTTCATAACAAGTGACAGATTTTTCTTAGTTTACCACAATCAGAAACTTCAGGAAGAATGAAATAATTTTGATTCTAACAGGCTTTTTCCTGTACCCTCTTTGGAGATATACAAACTTCTGAACCGTGCTATAGCTTGCAATTGTGCACTGCTGCACACAAATATTTCTATCCTGTTTTAGGATGCATATATAGGGCATACTGGGTTTAGATCAGCCTGTGTAATTTAGATAAACCTTCAGTATTAGATCCCTTAACACCTCCTCCCTCTCTTCCAGCTCTGGCTTTGAGCACCCATCACTAGCAGCTGTACTTTAGTACACAGAATAAAACCAGGACACCACTTTTCATTATGCTTTTCTGTCTATTTGTTCATTTCTACACTCTACAATGACATAAATATTGTAAGACCCAAATGCTACAACTCCTTAGCTGCTATAAATTTTGGCAAGTGTAAAGTATTTCAAAGCTTTTTTTCTTGGTTGTTGATTACTTTTCCCTTAGTTTGATTACTTAAGGTTTTACTGGGCTTTCTGAATGCTGAGTTTTTCTTTCTTCAGCACCTATTTAACAGAAAGTTATCCCCTCCTCCCAAATAATCTCTCCTTTCCCTGAGTCCTGAGCAGTAGAACAGGTACATCTGCTACTTGGCAGGACCAGAGCAAGAACTGCTGCACCAGGCTCCCAGCACAGCAATTCCTCAGCCTGGGCAATTCCTATCAAATCTGCATCAGCTTAGAGTTTTTTCTCTAACTGAATTTCACAGTCCACAGACTCCAGAGAGCCAGCCTTGACAAACTCTTTCTGAAATTAGGACTATCTTTCTGTTACATGCTACTGTAGTCTTGACAGAGTTTCTACTGTAATTTTAGAGAAAAACTAAAGGAAAGCTTAAGTTTCAAAGTAAACCTCCTATTTTTATTCACAAACATGACTAGGAGATATCAACCATTTTTGTTTAAAAAGCCCTTAAATCTCTTTAGGAGTCTCCAAGTATTGAACATGGACACCTTAAAGAAAACAATTCAAAAGTCACCCTATACAAGGAGGATTTGCTGCAAACACAGACCAAAGTAAAGCTTTCCTTAGAATTCCAGCACATTCTGGCTGCAGGGAACTCCTCAGGCTATCCTCAAAAGTGGTGATGCCATTATCAAGGGGAGGTAATGTTTCTGAGTGGTGCTTGGTGATACTGCAGTGTATTTATGATGACAATCAGATAAAACACTAATTTCTAAAAGATACCAGAAAATAAATATATGTAGTTATTTATGTAATAAAACAAGCAGGCTCTAAGTGCCTCCCAAACCTGCCTGTCTCAAGTACTTGTATAATGAAATTCTGAATAATGGTTTTACTGATCTTTAATGTTCTTGCATTGTTTAGCCCTTTTAAAAGTACATAAGAGCAAGAAGATGAAAATTCTTGGGAGATATAAAGAGGTGTGGCTGGAGCAAAGCGTGCTCTGAAGCTTTAAAAAATCTGGAGAAAGGTGGTGAAAGATGTCCAGACCTGCCAGGGGAGGAGGAGCAGGAGGATTGGGTAAGCAAAAGAAATGCTTGGATGAAAGAGAGGAACCTTTTATAAGAGTTCCTCAATTTTTAACCAAGAACAGAGAGAACTGTCTTCATATACAAGAATCTGTTCGAAGCACAGAGAAGGAAGGGAAGAGAGGAAAAAAAAGAACATATTAAGTAGACAAAAATGAAAGGAAAATGAAACTGAGGAAGATGTGGATAGAATGAGGATGAAAATGTTAATTAATCCTGGCTGTTGTTATTTGTAGTGAAGTTTATTGTTTTTAAAGAACAGACCTTGCAAAGCCTTAACTTCAATGATGTGCAATGTTCTTGGGCAGATCTTTATTACCATGTTACTTTATTGTTTGTAAATTACTGCTCAGCATGGATTTTATCATTAAATCATTGGCAGTATTTTTGCAAACACCAAAGAAAACCAGGTTGAAATCAACATTATCAAATAAACTCAAATGCTGAGCAGGAATAACTTGAAAGAATTATAAAATAGGACACGTAATACTAAATAAACAATTATATTAACAAGTAAACCACAATATATCAAAAATTTTACAGTAAAATATATTTAATACTGAAATTAACAGATTATTATCATCTAAATTATTCAGATTAACTCTTCCATTTCAAAATGTCACAAAAAAGTTACTCATCAGAAAACAGTGAGTTTTCTCAAAACCAGCAATTTAAAAGAACTTAAAGATTCCTTGAGTTCAATATAATTGAAAAACTTCTTATGCTTCAATTCCTTTGTATGACCACAGGGCTCCTACACTTTCAATCATCTCCACTGGTCAATATAAATCTTGTTCTCTTTCCACAAAAATAAGAAGCCTTGCTCATTCTTAAATTCACAGAACTTTTTATATGCAGAAGAGGTCATAGCATTTTACTTCTGAAAGAAATACATATTTTTTGTGAGGCCTTTCTAAGTTTTACTGGAAGTATCAACACCTGAGGTGTGGAGGCTCACTTCAGTTCCTGTGGTTTCATGGTGGATCATTGCTGATGCTGAAGCTTGCTGCTGTTCTGCAGGAACTCCAATGATAATTTCTGCTCAGTGTTGATGCCCTTCATTTCAATTGAAAATGGATTATTTTATCTCCTACTCATGTCTGAACTTCCTCTGAAAAACAGAGGACATTAATCCTAAAGGATTAACCAGAAGAGAGGAATGGATATTCCACACTTTCTCCCTCAGTTTAGAATCTCTGCTAAGCAACTGCATGCACTGTACATATAATATTTTCCCTTCAACTCATGTACACTAAAGAGTTTTGTCCTTGCCAGTGAGGAAGAAGTTATGACAAAGTGTGTGATAGAGATTATTTTAATGGAATTTTTCATTGCTAAGGAAGTAATGATACAGCAGCCTTAGAGCACAATGCCTTATTCTAGAGATGAACTGTCATTTCATTCACGTCATTCAAACAGCAAACTTCCCTTCTCTATAAAACCAAACATTCAGCATTTTTATCCTTTGAGAAGTGTAACATCTCCAAAGAAAGCATTATTGCATGCCACAAATCAGTATTGCAAGTTAAAATGATCAAATCCCAAGTATTAAACATTCGCTTTTGCTTGTCAAATTAATATTCTTCTACTGTATGTTTAATGTACAACTTATATAATTTCCATTAACTTGCTGGATTTCTTGGGGGCAAAAAGGAGTTACTGTTGGGCATTTTTTAAATACCAAAGAAAAAAGTTTTAGAGAATTTTCTTCTGTAAATCCTCCCAGTATAGATTTTGAAAGACAAACCAACACACAACAGTGCCCACAATCTCTGTCTCCTATAAAGCTCACAACTGTAAATGGTTTGGAATACTTTTTTTCTAAATTTATGAACTTTTTTGTTTCAAAATTCAACTTGGAAAAAATCCTCATCTTCATCCATTAAAAATCTCATGGTACTCTTGATGGGGTGATAAGTTGTATTTCATACAGCTGAAGCATAATGGGTAAATAACTTGTGTTATTCCAGGCTCCAGCTGCATTGAGGATTTTATGTACTATTTCCATTAAACTGTTAAAATATAGTTATTTATATATTTATATATATATATATATATAAAATATATATTTAAGAGTTAAAAACTGTTAAAACAACGAAGGCACCAGAGGTTTTCAACCTACAATTCCAACAAAAATGTGTATACAGAACACTACATAGTCATAAATAAAATTAATGTTAAGTCATTTGCAGGATCTTTGCAATGAGATTCTACTGCTATTTTTAAGCCCTAAAGAAGCCAAAGCACTCCAGAACACATCTGATTTAAGTGGGTACAGTCCTTTACAGGTGAAGTTAAGACAGATCATAATTGCTGAGTTACAACATAATCCTTAAAAACAGACTTATGAATTGAAACCATTTATAATTCAACATCAAATGAGCCTCTGCTCCTAAGGCTCGTATATTAACTGATCTACAAAGACCATATCCAGAAATTTGTCTCTTTAGCTTTTTGTTGGTATGAATATATAGAATGGTTTGTAGTCTTCTTTATTTCTGTCTTAGAGATTGTGATAATACTTAAGAAAATGTATTTTTTCTCCCTAACCTCCATTAGAACATACATGCTAGATTTGTGCATTATTTCTTCCTTAATTTCTTTTTTACATGGTGGGCTAAAAGCATTTCACAGGTGTTTGCTGGAACTCATTAGACTATTTGGAACTCCTTCATGCTCTCTAAAAGGCAATTAAAATGTGTCTGCAAATTACCTCATGTGGTCTGAAGCACAGCTGCCTCTTATCCCCCTGTTACTACGCGGTGTGTCCAAACAGAATAGAAAAACTGCTTTGATACCTGCAGCTTACAAAGGCAAATCATGCCTTCATGAGTGACAAAAATCCTCTGCTTGCCTCTTAAGTCTTCAATGCAATTGCCTTTGTTGCCACACAAAAAAAAAAATTAAAAAAAAATTATAATGAGCTAAGAGGCACAACTAGTTAATTAAGTGGATAACAGAAGTAATGAGAAACCAGCAAGTACTCACATAATTCAAAGAGTAGTTGTTGCATACATAGAAAACCTAGGTATGTGCAGGTAAAACATCTCTGATTCTAAATGGCTAAGATGCCTGGGCTAGTATTTCTATTTCTTGTTTCTGCATAAAAAGGAGGGGTGAAAGGATCCATTATCCCAGTGGATGTACTTACAGAATTTATCCTTGTTCTGCAATATCTGGCAATTAAATACTGGTTTGAGTTTATATTTTAACTACTTCTCAGAGAGACCAAACTCACTGAAGTAAAGACATTTTTACTGCTCTTTCAATCCTTACTGAACTCCCTTCTTCATTGGATATTCTGCTTGAGTAAAGACTGAATGAATTTTAAACTTTTGTGTTTTAGCTGTTTTATCCAGTCTACTTCATTATTAAAATGAGTTGTTCGTGACTCTGAACATTTATTTTTTGCCATCAGATGCTGACAAATTAAAGAAAAATTCAGCAAGGTTTTTAATAATTTTATTTAATGTATGTATTTGGCAGTTCCAGGGTAGCAGGGTGCTGTGTCTAGAGCAGAAAGGCCCAGCTCCAGCATTTCCTTGCTGGCCAGCAGCAGAAAGGAAAAGACATGTCTGGCCTTTTACATGCTCTGGGTGATGCAGAATCTAGAACAGCTTCCAGGTTATAGCCCCATCCTTTTATCTTCCCTCTGTTCCAAAATCAATATAAATGGCAGCAAGAAGGGTTGCAAACCCTTTAACCCTCCCTGTATCTTCAGCACCCATCAGTTGAAATGTCCTTTGAGCTCTAATGATTGCCTTGGCC